>NC_134644.1:141425466-141552966 GCF_030463565.1 Pelecanus crispus
TATGTTCCTTTTATGGCAGTGACAGGTAATGAAAAGATTGATATTTCTTTTGAGGAAAAAAGATAAAGATGACAAAACAAGGCCTGCTACACTGGATATATAGCTTTTCATAAGACTACTTTGAAAATGTCAAATCTGCAGCACTTATACTCTGGAGTTTTGAGCATCTTACATGAGTCAGAAGTGGTTTCTCAGTAGCCGCTCACAGTAGATGTCCATTATATGCAGTCTAATTGTGGGATACCCTCATCTCAACAAAAATATTTCATACCATTTCTTGTAAGTCCATAATCCACCTGAAATAAACACATCCTGACAAGTAACTGAAGCTTGCTGGACAAGTATTTTTTTTCTGGGTGCTATGCCATGTTGTACAGGCTATTAGATTTAATTCCCTCTGTTGAGGATATGAATCTTGCCACCCAATGGCATATGCAGCTATTTGTGCCACAGGACTTTTTGCCTGTAGTATATGATTACATTTGAGACTGGATTTGGTAGTCCTTCCAGACTCCTCATTGCAATTTGGGTTTTCTGATACTAAAACCAACTAAAACCTCATTTGTTAGTAAAATAATATTTTCTGACTAAACATTTAAGGAAGCTGTGGGAGGATGAAATTGACTGGGCAGTTTTTGTTCTGTTTCTTGTTTTTTCTTCAAGTGTGTGCCTTCTCTGAAAACCTGTACATGCAGAGGAGAACATTTTTATGGAGAGAATCTTTTATAAGATGAAGTCAGCATTCTTATATCTCTTCGCTAGTTCTCCTTCTTGCTATCCAGGATGTTGTATGACTGGCAGAAAAATAGTTATCAGGAAAATTCATGATGTAGATGTTGGCTCTAGTATAATCAAAATTACATTTATTGTACCTATCACCTATTTCAAGAACAGTAATTTCTTTATACCAAGAGAGTCCAGGTAATGTAGGCTATTTCAGGGTCCTCATTCCACAGAGAGTGCATTAAGTAATACTGTAACATCTTTGACTTGGTTGCAGCCCATTTACTTAGGGCTAGACATCTAAATTTAATTACATTACATGTGGAATGTCTGTCAGTGTTGGGAATGACAGTAGGTATCCATACATTCTGGACCTCAGGGAGCTGATATCTCAGTGTATGGGCTTAATTTAAACAGGCAAGTAACTGTGTTTTACACTTAGAAACAGCCAGTACCTGAGAACAGCCTCCTGTACAAGGAATCTTTGTAAATGTGACAGGAAGCTGTACTGTACAAGTTATCCTTGTTTTGCTCTATTAAAAAGTCAGCACTTTGTAACGGAAACCAAATGGTGCTATCATTGTTTTGTTATCTTAAGCACAGGAAAGAACTGCAATATGTGCTGACAAATGCGAACTCTTTATGCTAGTATATCTGCAAACCACGAGACAACCGTTTTTTTAACAAAACTGAATTATATAGAACCATTGAATGATAGGGTTATAGGAAAATTCAACTTGGAAGGCACCTCAGAAGGTCTCTGGTCCAATCTAATGCTCAAAAAAAGTCTCAGCTATGAGGTCAGAACAAGTTGTGCAGGGCTTTGCCCAGCCTAATACAACCTCTTCCAGTGCTTGATCCTCTTCATGAAGATTCTCCATTCTAAAGCTGCCTTGTTGCAGGTAATGTCTGTTGCCTTTCATCCTCTCACCATGCACTATTGGAAAAAGTTTGACTCCATTTTAACCTCCTTGTACTTACTGGAAGGCTGCTGTGAGATACCTCCAAAGCCATCTCTTCTCCAGATGTAATAAGCTTGGGTCTGTCAGCCTCTCCTCACAGGGCAAGAGCTCCAGGTACCTGACAATGGCCCTCCGATGAACTCATTCCAGTTTTCCTTTGTGTTTTGTTCTACTGGGGAACCCAGAACTAGGCAGAGGTGTGATCTAATGAGTGCTGAGTAAATGGCGATAAACATTTACTTCAGTCTACTGCCTGTGCTCCTGCAAATGCAACCCAGGATGCTCTTGGCCTTTTTTGCTGCCTGGGCACAGTGCTGGCTCATGTTCAACTTGGCAAAAGCTGCAGGTCATTTCCAGCAGAGCTGCTCCTCAAGCAACCCATCCCCAGCCTCTATCAATGCAAGGCATTCTTTCTTGCTCAGTGTAGGACTTGGCCTTTGTCCTTGTGGAATATCATAAAGTCCATGCCTGTCCATTCCTTCAGCATGTCCAAATCCCACTGAACAACAGCCCTGTTCTCAGTTCAATTGACTTGTCTCCCCAGGTTGGTGTCATCTAGAAACTTGATGAGGGTGCACTCCATTGCCTTCTCTGGGTTGTCAATTAAGATATTAAACAGGAGAGGTCCCAGTACAAACCCCTGTGGTACTACACTGGTTACTGGCCTCCAGTTAGAGGATGACCCATTAATCACTACCCTATTATCCCAGAAATTCAACCAGTTTTTACCCATCTAGCTGTACATCTACCCAGACCATAAAGACTTAACTCAGATATTGTGGGAGGCAGTGTGGAAAGCTTTGCTAAAGCCAAGGTAAATTACATACTTGGTCTTACACCAGGGTTGCGTAAGGGACTTGTAAAACATCTTTGCTGCACGTTTCATCACAACCATGAAAATAGAAAAGATTTTTTGACAAAGATTTAGATGGTGATAGTTCACATTTTGTTATTTAAAATGGACACTGAAGAATAAAGTGAATGTGGAAGAGTTCTGAAGAAGATAAGCATGCAGGATAAATAACTGAAGGAAAAAGGCCTTGGTACCCAAAAGATATAAATCATTTAAATACTTTGAGAATCTTTTGAATCCATGCTGGTGGGATTCATCTTTAAATTCACGTCAAAATTTGGGGTGTACCTGTAGTTATCAACGTATGGGGAATGTGCCTATGCCCCTGTGAAGAGACAAAATGTTTAATGGACATTAGACCAATTTTTCTCATTCTTAAGTAGACACTTTGGTCAGCTGAATAGCTGTTCGGAACATTTCAATTCAATTTACTGCCTAGTTCTCCAATGGATATAAAGCTTAGACAACTAATACACATGTTGGTAATTATTGTGAGAAGTATAAACTAAAAGGCATATTAAAATAAGTGATTAAAATAATTCCTAATGAGATTAACATACATCATTTAGGAATATTATTTTAGTGAACTTATTCAGGGTGTAAATATTTTGCTATTGACACACTTAGTGTGCTGAAAACATTAATGTGTGCATTGCCAATCAAATAATGCACAACTTATTGTCTCTCATTTCTTTTTTCAGGTGTTTTCTTCCTCATTCAGTTTAACAACTTTTGAGATTTCCATTCATTTAAATGGTAGAATATACAACATACCAATACCAAGGTGGATGACACTTGTCCACATGTTTCAGCATTGATGAAATGCTAAACAGTATTGATTTGCTGTATTTTAAAAAGGATTCAGGAATTATATTTGCCCAAAAGATTTTATTACAGCTAACTAATTTCCAGTGTTAATCACACAATAATTAAAGATCCATATGACTTCTGGGCATGATTTGTTAGCTTATGATTCCTGTAAAAAATGGTGGTTCCCCAGCCACATTAGAAAGATGAAGGATTGCATGAATCAAAGATTCATAAACCTAGTTATGAAGTGTCATCAGAAAATTAAGGACAGAATAAAAGATTATCTGTGATGGTTCAGAAGAAAAAGCAATGAAAGGAAGGGCAAACAGGACTATATCAAATTCATCACTTCTAGTTATGTGATGTGGGCACATCTTTGCATCTGATCCACTACAGTATATACTGTAGAGTAGGCACTACAGTTCTGCCTACCAGAAACAAATGAACTAAGGCTTTTAATGTTGGCATAAAAGTACTTAATTTTGGATCTGTGTTCACCAAAGGGTTCTTCAGAGTTGTGGGGTTTTTGTTTTTAATTTTACAGTAGTACTTTTCAGTTTGTCAGAATCCTAATGCTAATTTTTTTAGTGCACTAAATACTAGACCATTACGTGGCAAATAAAATACAAAACATATAACATAAAATATATAGGTTTTTTTCTAAATGTTTTTATTTGTATCACATGATTATGAGCAAAAAACGGTTATCTTACCCACAATTTGGATCGAATTTCTGAAATTGTTTCTGTGTGTGTGTGTAAAATATGCATGTCTCCCATAGCATTCTCCTTAGGAAGATGGCAGCTCATGGCTTGGACGGGCGTAGTCTTTGCTGGGTAAAAAACTGGTTGGGTGGCCGAGCCCAGAGAGTAGTGGTAGATGGAGTTAAGTCCAGTTGGCGGCTGGTCACAAGCAGCGTTCCCCAGGGCTGTGTTTTGGGGCCAGCCTTGTTTAATATCTTTATTGATGATCTGGATGAGGGGATTGAGTGCACCCTCAGTAAGTTTGCAGATGACACCAAGTTGGGTGGGAGTGTCGATCTGCTCGAGAGTAGGATGGCCCTGCAGAAGTATCTGGACAGACTGAATCAATGGGCTGAGGCGAACTGTATGAGGATTAACAAGGCCAAGTGCTGGGTCCTGCACTTGGGTCACAACAACCCCATGCAATGCTACAGGCTTGGGGAAGAGTGGCTGGAAAGCTGCCTGGCCAAAAAGGACCTGGGGGTGTTGGTAGACAGCCGGCTGAACATGAGCCAGCAGTGTGCCCAGGTGGCCAAGAAGGCCAACAGCATCCTGGCTTGTATCAGGAATAGTGTGGCCAGCAGGAGCAGGGAGGTGATTGTGCCCCTGTACTTAGCGCTGGTGAGGCTGCACCTGGAATACTGTGTCCAGTTTTGGGCCCCTCAATACAGAGGTGCTGGAGCATGTCCAGAGAAGGGCAACAAAGCTGGTGGAGGTTCTAGAGAACAAGTCTTATGAGGAGCGGCTGAGGGAACTGGGATTGTTTAGTCTGGAGAAGAGGAGGCTGAGGGGAGACTTTATCGCTCTCTACAACTCCCTGAAAGGAGGTTGTAGTGAGGTGGGTGTTGGTCTCTTCTCCCAAGTAGTTAGTGATAGGATGAGAGGAAATGGGCTCAAGCTGCACCAGGGGAGATTTAGATTAGATATTAGGAAAAAAATTCTTCATGGAAAGAGTAGTCAAGCATTGGAACAAGCTGCCTGGAGAGGTGGTGGAGTCACCACCCCTGGAAGCGTTCAAAAAACAGGTAGACGTGGCACTTTGGGACATGGTTTAGTGGGCATGGTGGTGTTGGGTTGACGGTTGGACTGATGATCTTAGAGATCCTTTCCAACCTTAATGATTCCTAGTTATTACTTTCATTAAAAAATAATCCAGCCACCAAGCCAGGAAACATGAAATTGCTACTCTACCCTTAATTGGTTTAGTGGTGGATTTGGTAATGTTAGGTTGATGGTTGGACTGGATGATCTTAAAGGTCTTTTCCAACCTAAAGGTTTCTATGATTCTATGATTCTATTTATAAAGCTATAGCTTTATGAGTAAGATAACTCCTCCTTTACTTAGACCCATTTATTTTCAGAATCCCAACCATATCTGGTAAACTTCAATAAATGTCCTAAAATAATTTGGATATTTTCCCAAAGTTTGTTTACTATTTTAGTTCTGTCTTATAAAGATGACAGACACTCACAACCCCTTTTTTTTTTCATTTTTATGGTAAACATATGGAAGGCTAATATGTAACTTCACTTGGTTACTTCTGATTGCCTATATTAAAAAGAAAACCAAAATCTGTAACAGTTGTGAAGAGCCTATGCTAAACTTGGGATACAAGTGAGTTAACTGATTAACATTTATTATAATTACTTAATATTGCTGTTTATATTATTTTTACAGTAGCTTGATTATGGAATCTTACCTTGTGTTTTGGTATTATGGTTTATTCCTTTTGTATAATTTTCTCATTGTTGTTAATGTCAGGTTCCTTTACTGAGCTGTACTGTCTTTGTAAAAGAAAAGTTTCATTCTTAAGATGAATGATGAAAGATTCTTGTGGAGAGAAATGATGTTATATTTAGTAGTAATCAATTTTTTTTTAATTTCTAAACTACGTGTTACATGAAGATAACATGATTTGCCTTGCAAAAGTAGAATATGAACAAAACATAATAATTATAAATTAGAAGCTGAACTAAGAAAGAGAACCTAGCAAGTTTAAAGTACAAATTGGACAGAGGAGAACTGTAGTTATGAAAGTAAGTAATGCTATGAACAAGAAAAATAAGATATGTAAAATGTATTTTGCTTAAAAGATACTCTGTATCTGCAGTTTATTGACTGTGTGGATATGAATTTATCCAAACTTCAGTCTTCTTTTAATGTAGTCACTCTTTCAAGCACAAACTTGCCATCTCAGTTTTGTTGGCTTTTCTTTATTCATTAATTCCAGCCAGGAGTATTTCTTATTTATCTGAGCATGTGATTGTTGTTAATCACAGTCATTATTATCAGCATATATGAGTATCCTAGATTCTTCAACTCTTTTCACCAAGGACTCTATCTTTTTTGAGTTGTATACATTCACTGACAAATCTCTTCACTGCCTTGAGTTTCAGCGAATATGTACATTGGCATCTTAATAGCTGCTTTGTATCTGTTTTCAAAAGCATTAAAATACCCCAATCTTCTGATAGAAGTTGTCAGATTTGTTTCAGTGGCATTTGGGCCTAACTGGGCAAAGGGATGGAAAAAGCTATAATTAACATTATATCTGAGTGTATGCTGCATTGTTTTCTAATAATGCTTGAATGTCTACTTTATCTTTTTCCCCTTTGAAGAGAGAAAAGAGGTTGAAATACCAACTCCATTATCCAAAGACAGGATTAGCCAATTAGGCATACACAAATCTGTGCAAACAGATGGGATGCATCTGAGTGTGCTGATGGAGCTGGCTGAAGTCATTGCAAGGCTGTTTTCTAACCTCTTCAAAAGGTCATGAGTTTTGGAGGAGGTTCATGATGACTGGAAAAAAACAAATGTCAGACCCATCATCAAAAACAGCATGAAGGAAGATCCAGAGGACTATAAGGTGGTCTGCCTCACCTCAGTGACTGGTCAGGTGGTGGAATAAATCCTCCTGGAAGCCATTTTCAGACACTTGAAGGACAAAAATCTAATTGGGAGAAGCCAACATAGATTTAGCATGCACACATCATGCCAGACCAACTTTTTATGTTGAGATGAACACTGGTGCTGCGGACAGATGGAGGGCAGTGGATGGTGTATACCTTGACTTTAACAAGGCCTTTGACACAGTCTCACAAATTCTCCTTATTACCAAACTGGTGAGGTACATGCTGAATATATGGATAATAAGGTGGACTGAAAATTGGTTGGACTGCCAAGCCCAAAGAGCTGTGATTAGTGGTTGCAAGTTTATCTGCTGGCCAGTAGCAAGTGGCATCCTTCAAGGATCAGTACTGGGACTGATGCTGTTCAGTGTCTACATTAAAAGCCTGGAAGGTAGGACAGAATGCATTCTTAGCAAGTTTGGTGATGGTACCAAATTGGGAGAAGTGGTCAATACACTGGAGGGGAGGACTGCTGTTCAGAAGGACCTAGACAAGGTGGAGAAATGGGTTAATAGGAACCTCATGAAGTTCAATAGAAGCAAGTGCAAACTCCTGTGCCAGGGAAGGAGTCACCCCATTCAACAGTAGAGGCTGGTGGCAGGCCAGCTGGATGAAAAGCAGCTTTCATAAAATAAACATTTTGGGGTGCTAGTGGACATCAAGTTGAATGCTATTCAGCAGCAAGAAGGGCAACTGCATCCTGAGCTCTATTAGCAAGAATGTAGTCAGCAGGTCCAGGGGAGTGGTCCTTCCCCCCCGGAAGGACATTTGTGGGCATTTGTGAGAAAGTATCTAAGCGCTATGTCTGGCTTTGGGCTCCCCATTCAAAGAAAGATATTAGCATACTGAAGTGAGTAAAGTGGAGAGCAATCAGGGTAGTCAAGGAACAGGAGCACATGATGTATGAGGAAAGGCTGAAGAGACAAGGTTTGTTTTGCCTTAACAAGAGAAGGCTCAGGGAAGTCCTTGTTTCTATCTGCAACTACCCAAGTGGATGGATCCAGAATCTTACCAGAAGTGCGCAGTGATAGGATGGGAGGCAATGGACGCAAGCTGGAACATGGGAAGTGACAACTAGATAGAGGGGAAAACTGTTTTTACCATGAAGATGCTCAAACCCTGAAACTGGTTGCCTTGAGAGTTTGTGGAATCTCCGTCCATGGCCGTGTCTGAGACTTGACTGGACAAAGCTCTGAGCAACGTACTCTAGTTAGAACTACTTTAAGCAGGGGGCCACATGTCCCTTCCAACCTAAATTATCCCATGATTCTATTATTTTGTGAATATAGCTTTGGTCATTAGCACTTTTTATTACAGGAACTCTTTCAACATAAATCTTTAACAGCACAGGTAATTCACTGTGGAAACCAACTGGAGCTGATGAGGTACTCAGGATATCAGACACCAAAGGATGCACCATCTTGACAACTTTGTAGAGCTGTGAAAGCTGAACAGACTGTAACAGCAAAATGTTTTTGCAGCAGTAGATAGTGTGAAACCATGATTTATACCAAACACATTCAAACGGAGGCTGAATGTCTCTTCCAAAATAGACATGCTCATTTAGTTAAATTTATCTGTCCCCTTGTAACATCCATTTCTTTGGCTTGGAAAACACTTCTCAGCTTTTGGCTTTAGCTGGAGTCACTCTGCTCCTCAGTAATTTATCCAGAGGTCTACACGCTTGCTCAAAGGCAGGCACAAGTCAATATGTTGAAAGCCTTTTCATACTTCTGTGTACATTCTCATTCCATCATACCTGTCAGTCTACACGTTCTCTCTGCCACAGAAAAAAGTAGGGATACTATTTACAGACAGGAAAGTGTATTACCAGTTAAATAGTACTAAAAGCAGAAACACATCTTTCTGTGACATATCCCGAAACCTATTTTGCATCCAATTGCAAAGAAGACAAGGTTGGCTAGTGCTGCACATCCTGACTCCAAATACCACATCTACCACTCACATATGATATGGTGAATTATGGCTTAACCATACCAACTACAATATCCCAGGCATCCACTGACATCTTCTCCTCCATTTCCATTTGCTGCTTCCTCATAAGGACCCCATTCTAGTATAAGATAGGGCAGCAGGAATTATTTCTTTCTCTTAACAAGAAAAACCTGTTCACCTAGCTGCTCACTATGCCTCCATGATCAGGCTCTTCTCTTGCTATAACACTTTCCAAGACTGAATTTTGCCCCTCCATAGGTCCTCACATACTGGCTACCGCTCCAGAAACTGTCATTCCTTCCACCAAACTGGTAGAAGTGTCCCAATCCACACATTGTGGCTAAAAAGAGACAGGCCATGGACATCGGCCCCACCCTAACCAACCCCTTTACCTGGATGAAGGTTCTAGGCAGCATAATCTAAATTTGTAGTTAGCTCTGCTTTGAGCAGGCGGTTGGACAAGGTGATTTTCAGAAATCCCTTTTTTTCTATAAACTGATCATTCTTCACCTGTAGTGAACTAGCCCCCAGAGGAGTGCCTTGAGTGTTTTCAGCACTATCTGTCTCCATGCCAGCAATCTGCTGCTCTGCCTCCTGGGTCTGCCAGTGTGAATGAATGGTGACCTTTTGCTTTAGCTCTAAAAATCTTCCTGGAAGCTTACTCTTTGGCAGCTCTTTGTCCTAGAATTTCTCATACTTCTACAGAAAGAGGTGTGCCTCCTATTCGTTAGCCCCAGACTGTGCCTCAGGCTTAGCTGTGTGTTTTGAAGGATGGAGTATGCCATAAAGATGGTTCTGGCAATCTGTGAGACATACTGGCAGTGCAGACAGCATTGCCAAATTTTTATGGTGTCAAGAGCCAACTTTATGGCAAAGTGAATCTAGCAGTAAGTACAGCTCTAAGATTGCTCTAAAGAAGCAGCTAAAGCATGTGAAAAGCCTGATTCAGAAGAAATAGAAATTGTCTCTTGTAAAGACTAAGGGAAAAGATAAAAGGGATAACAGCTGGAATTTATGGTATCTAGAGACATTTGAAATCAGATTGGGCATGGTGCCTTTAGGGTTTGTTCTTGAAGCACAATTTGAGAAGACAGTAATGGGTGTGGATAGGAGTGTAGACTGCCTGAGTTTTCATACGTTTTCTCTACAACGCTGCTTTTGCTGATGTGATAGCTCAGTCCAGACTGAGACTGCATGGCATTATGGCCATTGAAATTGCACTGGTGTCTAAAATAGATCAGGTTACTTCAGAGACTGTCTGAACTTTGAGTACTTCCCTCTCCTTTGCCATTGCCTCACTGCATTACCTTAAACAAATCTGTCTATTTCTCACCTGGAAAATGGGCAATAATAAAACCAATTTACCTTACATGGCAACTGTTAAGATTAATTAGTTAACGCTGTGGAGCTCATTTGTGCAAAGGCTTCCTATGGCCCTCTACAGAGGCATATAGAAACAAAGGAATTGCATGTTTAAAACAGACAGTTTCCTTGTTCAGAGAGAAAGAAAGGACAGACATAGATTGTCTGAGATTCAGTTTCCTTTTCTTTTGCCAGTTATGTCTGCATTTGGAAGACTAATGTTCTAATAATACTTGGTACTCATTTGGAAATTTAGATGAGACATTTGGGTTTCTTAAGTAGTTTTGCATTAGACTTAAGCTATCTCATAAATAAATGATGACTTAAAAAAATCTGTCTACATTTCATCTTATTATAGAAAGAAGGGCTATTACAGAAAGAAAAACCCCAGGGTGTTACTGTATCAGTCCTTCAATATGTATGTGATATTATCATGTGCTTTAACCACTCCAGTCTTTAATAAATCAATTGATTGGGCTGTTCTTTGGCCTCAGAAACATTATATTGTATATTTTTTTTACTCATTTTCAGTTTTGGATGTGTATGTATATAAATATAGATACATATAAACATTTGAATATATACAAACATACACATGTATGTACATATATATACACATGTATGCATGTGTATACATTGTATTTATGCACATATGTGCATGTACAATATAGCTATAAATACATACATATATACATTTTATCTTCTGTTTTATTACATTGCTAAAGCAAAATGTATTTTCTGGACAAGTTTACACAAGCCTGTCTGGGATCCTGTGTTCTTCAGCAGCAGTAGAGTATGCTGCGCTGACTTTCCAGCTACTTCAGCCAGACTGCATCTAGCTCAAATCTGACTGAGCTATCAGTGTAGGCACATTGATATCTTTGGGCTTCATTTTCTACCTGTAAAGTGAAAGGCTAGCTGAGCAAATAAACACATCAAAGACTATGAGACAAATACTGAAATACATAATAAGACCAGGTATATATGTAACTAAAAACAAGAGACTCATAAAGCTATGATGATTTTACCCTGTTTTCTAAAAAAAAAATCCAACACTTATTAAACATCTTCTTGGAGAGTCTGATTCAGCAAAGCAATTAAGCATGAGCTTAACTTGAAGTCAATAGTACTTAACCACTTGCCTATAACTAATTATGTGCTTAAATGGTTGCTGAATTTGTAATTTAATATAAATGCATATGAAGTGTGGGGTTTTAGGATTTTTTTTTCAAAATGCAACTTAAAGAAGAGATAGTTTAACCTCTTTGTTTCTAATTTATTTCTTCACATAAGATTTTGCAACTGCGATTCAACAACCTAATACAAAATAACACTTTTTCTTCTTCTTTAAAAATCAGATTATAGCGATCAAGTATTTTTCACATCCTTTCCTGAAACATTGCCTTACATCTTGTATGTAGTTTGCTTCTGTTTATGTTTTGTTAAGATAAAGAGTAAATGTTTCTTATAGTCATTTTATTATTTGTTAAATAACTCTTCCCTTGTTATCCCCGTGCAAATTCTCTCTTCATTGCTCTGAAAATAGAATTCTAATAGATGCAAAATGCTCATGTCAGTGCTTTCCTATGTTGTTCATCTGAGAGTCACTCATTATTCAGAAGAAGAAAAAGCCCAATATGGTTCCTAAAAAAAATATATCTGTGAGATTACATGCACTCTAAAGTTATGAAAATGGCAATGTTTGCATTTTTTCCAACTGTACAAAAGTAAATATTTAGAAAAATGGTCAACTGAAAAAGGTACAAATGGAATAGGATGGCTTTTCAGACTCACTGATGCCAGGAGTAGTGCAATGAGTAGTCCATGAAGGTTACGTTATTAAAATCAACCAATGTTTCTATTTCAGTCAATTGTGTTTCTTAAAAGTATGTGTTTTTACTCACACTGAAATCATCCTAAAGCACTGGAAAATTACCTCTAGAGTTGCTTTACAACTTTTTCCAGCTCCCACTTTACAAGGTTTTTTTTTTTTTCCCCCCCTATTTACTGCAATCAAGTGCTTTTCCTGTAATTGCTCACATAATTTTTCCTGATGCTGAGTCTGCAAGATGTTGCAGTAATCATTTAATCAGTAACAACACATTCTTGTATTCCTACTGCATGATTAAATTAATATAGTTTACATGTGTTACATTTACAGAAATCACTGACTCATCAAACAAAAATAAATATAGTAGTCTAATTAAGTCTCTTCTGATTTCATATTATATAAAAATACTCAAAATAAGCTCAGGATTTTTCCATGTTAATTATAAATAAGCAACTGTTTTTAACAATTACATTACAGCTAAACTTAACTCACAGGAAAAACAATAAAGCAAGAGAAAATATCTCTGACACTATTTACACAGATAACTTAATTTGCCTGGTTCTGGGCAAATGTAGTATGTTCTCATTGTCTTTATGATATGGCTCTGATCTCTTAGCAAGAGTTTTGACAAGACCTAAAAGTAGCTCAAGATCTTCTTCTGAAAGCAACACAAGATTTAAAAAAAAAATTTTGTAAGCAATAAATCATGAATCAAAACATTTCTGAAACAGGAAAATGTTTTCACTTCATTTGCAAATACATTTTGTTATTTATCACATTTTTTCTATACATTTCATTCATATGTTGATGACTTTTTACCTCTTACCACCATCAGTTCAGTTTCTTCTAGCTTTGTTATCTTCCAATAGTTTAAAAAAAAAAAAAACCCAAACCAAACAGTCTTGAAGACAGTGTTCAAAATATCAATATAGTTAGTTGTTGTGTTTTAACCCCAGCCAGGAAATAAGCACCATACAGACGCTTACTCCCCTGCTGCGGGATGGGGGAGAGAATTGGAAAGGTAAAAATGAGAAAACTCGTGGGATGAGATAAAGACAGTTTAATAAGGAAAGCAAAAGCCATGTATGCAAGCAAAGCAAAACAAGGAATTCATTCACTACTTCCCATTGGCAGGCAGGTGTCCAGCCATCTCCAGGAAAGCAGGGCTCCACCACATGTAATGGTTACTTGGGAAGACAAATGCCATCACTACAAATGTGCCTCACTTCCTTCTTCCAAGCAGCTTACATACTGAGCATGATGCCATATGGTATGGAATATCCCTTTGGTCAGTTGGAGTCAGCTGTCCCAGCTGTGTCCCCTCCTGACTTTAACTAAAACATCCCTATGTTATCAACACTATTTTCAGTACAAATCCAAAACATAGCCCCATACTAGCTTCTATGAAGAAAATTAACTCTATCCCAGCCAAAAAAAGCACATTAGTTTTTAATCATAGGAAAGATTTTAAATTAGGATGTTGTCAGCTATAGATTAGTTGAATTTTAGCCTTAATCTAAAAATTCCCTGGCAGCTTTCTGTCTAACTGAAAAGCCATCAAATTGTCCATTCCTGGGATAAGATTCTTTTTTTTTTTTTACCATGACAGATCAAACTAGACCTGCTGGAAGCATTTTTAGACAAAATAGAGATTGAAACAGATGGGACAAAAACCTGTGAATCAGTGTCTGGTGATATTGGATCATTCCTGCAGTAGAGTCTCTGAGATATCTGTGCCTGCTCTCATAGCTTTAGTTTGAAAATCATTACCTAGGATTCTTAATAGCTAACCCTTGATGAAACAACTTTCTTAGTTTGTAGGAATATCCAAAAGTCTTCTTTTTATTAAAATAGCTGACCAGACATAAAGTTACACTCTTCTTTTGTACACTGGTGTCCTGTACAATAAGGGCTCTGTACTGACAAAGTTCTAAGGAACAGTTGAACGTATCCTGCCTTCATGCCTTGGCAAACAGGGCATGGGCAGTGAGTGTCTCAGTGGACCCCAACCAACAACTCTTGTGCAGAGGGTTCTGGCACAGCAGAAGAAGGATTGGTTTGGCCAACACATTTCTTACATGTAAAATATCTGTATTGTAAGTAGATGTCTTTTTTACTGTGTGCGGCCAATGTGTATTTCCTACTGTTTGATCATGGTGTGATGGATGAATGCCCAGCTATGTTATTTATATTTTCAGCGCTTCAGTACTTTTGCAGTTGAGTCACATACATGTAGCATTTTCAGATGGCTGTTCAGTCTCCTCATGAAATGTGAATGTTTTCAAACTTTCCAGTCCTGCTTAAGCTGCATTTATAATGACTGCTGATGAAATACACTTTAATGTTTATGTAATTCTGTGTATTTTCTGGCCTTAAACTGCTATCACAGAGTACCATCACCTATTTAGAAGGTTTTGTAATGCCTTATGTCTTGATAATATATTAAAGAGTTTTAGCATGGATGTGATTAGAGGTAAATGTGTATATATATCATGATAAAACAAACACTTGAATATAATTGAAAAATCTAGATATCACAACTGCTTCTTTGTAATTCCATCTATAGATATGTAATACACTCTTCAAAGGCTGAAGGTCAGTGAAAAGCTATATGAAATACAGGACATTTAATTGTAACTGAATATTTTCCATTGGGATATTCTTTATAAATCGATTGTTCTCCCAGGAAAATTGCAGCTCCAGTTTCCAGTGAGCAGTTCCCCAGACAGAGTAAGAGGGCTAATTTTACTTCCGACCTTGATCAGGGGACTTTTGATTCACATTTACAGGAAGTGAACAGCGAATACTGTGACCAGTGTTAGAGGGGCCCTGCCTCCAGCCAGGTGGAGGAAAGGGACAACCGGGTTTACTGGACTGTGTGGATTCGATGGCCTGGAACGTCAGACCCACAGGAGTATAAGGCTCTAGTGGACACTGGTGCACAGTGCACGCTAATGCCATCAAACTATAGAGGGGCAGAACCCATTTGTATTTCTGGAGTGACAGGGGGATCCCAACAGCTAACTGTACTGGAAGCCAAAGTGAGCCTAACTGGGAATGAGTGGCAAAAGCACCCCATTGTGACTGGCCCAGACGCTCCGTGCATCCTTGGCATAGACTACCTCAGGAGAGGGTATTTCAAGGACCCAAAAGGGTACCGGTGGGCTTTTGGTATAGCTGCTTTGGAGACAGAGGAAATTAAACAGTTGTCCACCTTGCCCGGTCTCTCAGAGGACCCTTCGATTGTAGGGTTGCTGAAGGTTGAGGAACAACAGGTGCCGATCGCTACCACAACTGTGCACAGGCGGCAATATCGCACCAACCGAGACTCCCTGATTCCCATCCATAACCTGATTCGTCGACTGGAGAGCCAGGGAGTGATCAGCAAGACTCGCTCACCCTTTAACAGTCCCATATGGCCAGTGCAAAAGTCTAATGGGGAGTGGAGACTAACAGTGGACTATCGTGGCCTGAACGAAGTTACACCGCCGCTGAGTGCTGCCGTGCCAGACATGCTAGAACTTCAATATGAACTGGAGTCAAAGGCAGCTAAGTGGTATGCCACAATTGATATTGCTAATGCATTTTTCTCCATCCCTTTGGCAGCAGAGTGCAGACCCCAGTTTGCTTTTACCTGGAGGGGTGTTCAGTACACCTGGAACCGACTGCCCCAGGGGTGGAAGCACAGCCCCACCATTTGCCATGGACTGATCCAGACAGCACTGGAACAGGGTGAAGCTCCAGAACATCTGCAGTACATTGATGACATCATTGTGTGGGGCAACACAGCAGAAGAAGTTTTTGAGAAGGGAAAGAAAATAGTCCAAATCCTTCTGAAGGCTGGTTTTGCCATAAAACAGAGTAAGGTCAAGGGACCTGCACAAGAGATCCAGTTTTTAGGAATAAAATGGCAAGATGGACGTCGTCAGATCCCAATGGATGTGATCAACAAAATAACAGCTATGTCCCCACCAACTAGCAAAAAGGAAACACAAGCTTTCTTAGGCGTTGCGGGTTTTTGGAGAATGCATATTCCAAATTACAGCCAGATCGTAAGCCCTCTCTATCAAGTGACCCGGAAGAAGAATGAATTCAAATGGGGCCCTGAGCAACAACAAGCCTTTGAACAAATTAAACATGAGATAGTTCATGCAGTAGCCCTTGGGCCAGTCCGGGCAGGGCAGGATATTAAAAATGTGCTCTACACTGCAGCCGGGGAGAATGGCCCTACCTGGAGCCTCTGGCAGAAAGCACCAGGGGAGACTCGAGGTCGACCCCTAGGGTTTTGGAGTCGGGGATACAGAGGATCCGAAGCCCGCTATACTCCAACTGAGAAGGAGATACTGGCAGCATATGAAGGGGTTCGAGCTGCTTCAGAAGTGGTTGGTACTGAAGCACAGCTCCTGCTGGCACCCCGACTGCCGGTGTTGGGCTGGATGTTCAAAGGGAGGGTCCCCTCTACACATCATGCAACTGATGCTACATGGAGTAAGTGGGTTGCATTGATCACACAACGGGCTCGAATAGGAAACCCCAGTCGCCCAGGAATCTTGGAAGTGATCATGGACTGGCCAGAAGGAAAAAACCTTAGAATATCACCAGAGGAGGGGGTGACACGTGCTGAAGAGGCCCCACTGTATAATAAATTGCCAGAAAATGAAAAGCAATATGCCCTGTTCACTGATGGGTCCTGTCGTCTCGTGGGAAAGCATCGGAGGTGGAAAGCTGCTGTATGGAGTCCTATACGACAAGTCGCAGAAACTGCTGAAGGAGAAGGGGAGTCGAGTCAGTTTGCAGAGGTGAAAGCCATCCAGCTGGCTTTAGATATTGCTGAAAGAGAAAAGTGGCCAGTCCTTTATCTCTATACTGACTCATGGATGGTGGCAAATGCCCTGTGGGGGTGGCTGCAGCAATGGAAGCAGAGCAACTGGCAGCGCAGAGGCAAACCAATCTGGGCTGCCGCATTGTGGCAAGATATTGCTGCCCGGGTAGAGAACCTGGTTGTAAAAGTTCGTCATGTAGATGCTCATGTACCTAAGAGTCGGGCCACTGAAGAACATCAAAACAACGAGCAAGTAGATCAGGCTGCTAAGATTGAAGTGGCTCAGGTGGATTTGGACTGGCAACATAAGAGTGAATTATTTATAGCTCGGTGGGCCCATGACGCCTCAGGCCATCAAGGAAGGGATGCAACGTATAAATGGGCTCGTGATCGAGGGGTGGACTTAACTATGGACAGTATTGCACAGGTTATTCATGAGTGTGAAACATGCGCTGCAATCAAGCAAGCCAAGCAGTTCAAGCCCCTTGGGTATAGTGAACGATGGCTGAAATATAAATATGGGGAGGCCTGGCAGATTGATTACATCACGCTCCCACAGACCCGCCAAGGCAAGCGCTATGTGCTCACCATGGTGGAAGCAACCACTGGATGGTTGGAAACATATCCCGTGCCCCATGCCACCGCCCGGAACACCATCCTGGGCCTTGAAAAGCAAGTCCTGTGGCGACATGGCACCCCAGAAAGAATTGAGTCAGACAACGGGACTCATTTCCGAAATAACCTCATAGACACCTGGGCCAAAGAGCACGGCATTGAGTGGGTGTATCACATCCCTTACCATGCACCAGCCTCCGGGAAAATTGAGCGATACAATGGATTGTTAAAGACTACCCTGAGAGCAATGGGTGGTGGGACGTTTAAACATTGGGATACGCATTTAGCAAAAGCCACCTGGTTAGTCAACACCAGGGGATCTGCCAATCGAGCTGGCCCTGCCCAATCAAAACTTTTACGTACTGTAGAAGGAGATAAAGTTCCTGTAGTGCACATGAAAAATATGCTGGGGAAGACAGTCTGGGTTACTTCCCCCTCTGGCAAAGGCAAACCCATTCGTGGGATTGCTTTTGCTCAAGGACCTGGGTGCACTTGGTGGGTGATGCGAAAGGATGGGGAAGCCCAATGTGTACCTCAAGGGAATTTGATTTTGGGTGAAAATAGCCAATGAACTGAATTGTATAATATTAATTGCTTTATAATACTGTATGTTATCTCTTAACTATATGTTATCTCTTAACTGCATGTTAATATAATAATATAGTAGGTTAATATTAAGTATATAATACTATATATTATGATTGCTATATGCCGCATCAATGGTATTGCAGTAAGAATTGCCCAGCTTAATGAAAATGAACTTTGATGAAACCATGTTGGAATGAGAACTGACTTCAGCATGCAACAGTCCAACACTGCACACCACCTCTCCTGCTCTGAAAGACTGTGATGACAGATGGAACCCAAAGTCATGGGCTAAATGAACTCAATGGACATTTTAGAGGGATGGGCCATAGACGAAGGGAATGATATCTGTGTGTATATCAAGATAGGGAAAGCGGTGGTGATTAATTGGAACACATTGGAAAGGGGAGGGCCTGTGCATGACGTAGATGGTATAGAATAAGGGGTGGATACTGTCCTGGTTTCGGCTGGGATAGAGTTAATTTTCTTCCTAGCAGCAGGCATAGTGCTGTGTTTTGGATTTAGTAGGAGAAGAATGTTGATAACATGCTGATGTTTTTAGTTGTTGCTGAGTACTGCTTATGCTAGTCAAGGACTTTTTCAGCTTCCCATGCTCTGCCAGGCGCACAAGAAACTGGGAGGGGGCACAGCCAGAATAGTTGATCCAAACTGACCAAAGGGCTATTCCATACCATATGATGTCATGCTCAGTATATAAACTGGGGGGGGTTGGCCGGGGAGCAGCGATCGCTGCTCGGGAACTGTCTGGGTATCGGTCGTCGGGTGGTGAGCAATTGCATTGTGCATCACTTGCTTCGTGTATCATTATTATTATTATCATTATTATACTGTTACTATTAGCATTACTATTTTACTTTATTTCAATTATTAAACTGTTCTTATCTCAACCCAGGAGTGTTTCTCACTCTTACTCCTCCGATTCTCTCCCCCATCCCATCGGGGTAGGGGGAGTGAGCGAGCGGCTGCGTGGTACTGAGTTGCTGGCTGGGGCTAAACCACGACAGAAATACAGGACATTTAATTGTAACTGAATATTTTCCATTGGGATATTCTTTATAAATCCATTGTAACTCCATATGCTAGTGTCCATGGTTGCGCTTTTTCAGGGATTGTTGAGAAGGATCAATAAAAACAGATAATAGGAGTCTATTGAATTTTATATACCCACTCTCTTTCAATGTGTTTGCCCCGGACAAGTCTCAGGAGAAATGGTTCAAATGTCTGAACTCCCTAGAATACTCCTGGGCCTTCTATACATTTTTACTTAACACAAAACTTTGGATCTACGGAGCTGGAATAATGAGTATGTTTATTTTTTGACTTCATACAGCTGGTTCACTGAGCTTCTTATTTAGCTTAGTTCTAGTACTTCAATTACACCAAATTTCATGGTGTTTCTTCAGTTGCTGAACGTATTCCAGTACTTTGGTTGCACAAGTATTCTCTCTCTTGTTTGTTTTCAGTATTAATATTACTTTTAAAGCTTATTTGAATCATATCTTCCTCTTTCAAGGGACTGGAAACAGTCCACTTTTTGGTCTTTTTTATTATTGATATGAAAATTCTTCAAACTCAGCAGGTCAAAAGCTATAATCCCTGAAGATGTTGATTCATGTTATTATTCAAATTAGTTACCTGAAAAGATTGTGTTGATGATTAAAAATTTACACAAAATTTTATGACACAGTGACATGTAAAATTCATGCTATACATTTCTCTCCCTATATTTCAAAGCACTTCACAAAATAATTTCATAAATTGGGCAAGCTGAGGTATAGAGAAGAGCAGTGATTTGTGCAAGGTTACCCATAAGAATAAAGTCTGAACTGTGTAGAAAATCTTGGTGTTGTAAGACCCTTTATGTACCATCTTGTCTCATCTTTCCTTTGTCATCTCCCTAATCTCTGCTTGAAACTGGGAATAAGATAACGAAGCTTCATTAATGTTCTATATTCCTCTAATCACAGTTTGAAATTCCTACGTCATGGAGTTTTCAAAGAACATAGGTAGCAGTAATAGAAAATACTAACAAAACTTTCAGTCCATTTTCACTGTTGGAATAATTTCTTTCTGAAGTGTAATAGAAATGAACTAGCAAGTGGAACTGTTTGGTAAGTTAAACGTCAGATGTAATTTCTTGGACAATAATGAAATATCCTTTTCAATTAGAACAACTATAACTGTTCTTAAAAAAAAAAAAATTCTCTTTTTCAAACATTTTTACTATGTAAACTGTATTACCTATCACAATGATTATGTAGTCACATGTAAACATATCTTTTGTGGCGACTTGACCTTGGCTAGCTCCCAGCTGCCCACCCAGCTGCTCTGTCACTCCCCCTCCTCAACAGGACAGGGGGAGAAAATAAAATGAAGAAAAAGCTCATGGCTCAAGATAAAGTCAGGGAGATTTGTTATCAGTTAACATCACAGGTGAAACAGTTTTGACATGAGGAAAATTAATTTAATTTATTGCCAATTAAAACAGATTTGGACAGGGAGTAACAAAAGAAAAAATGATAATGAAACCTTCCCCCACCTTTTTTTTCCCAAACTCAACTTCAGTCCCTCATTCCCAACTCCTCTACCTTCTCCTCAGGTCACCCCAGCCCCACACCCCAAGTGGTGCAGGGGGATGGGGAATGCAGTGTTACAGCCTGTCTATAACAGTTCCTCTCTGCCGTTCCTTCCTCCTCACAGTCTTTGTGCTACTAACATATTCTCTCTGATTAATGTCATGGGTTTGCCATTGATTCAACAAACCTAATATACATTTGAATTCCCATTTGGTGTTAAATAATGGTAATATAGCAGATTTTATAGCCTACTAGGAAGCCAAGATCATAACTTATGAATTCTAGCAAACTTTAGTTTGCCAATTCTTTCCTCTAGCTCTTTCCTCTTTAAGATAACCTAAAACTAAGAAAAAATATCCAAATTGAGAAACGATTAGGTTTGTATCATGGATTATTATCCTTTTTTCTCGCATCATAAGTGTTACCAGTCTTTGCTATGAGCTGTGTTGTTTCACCTGTAGGAAGCAGTATTTGAGACCTTGGTTTCCCATTTTCTTCCTTATTTTTCACCCTGCCTGGCAGTAGTCTATAGCAGCAGTTCTTTAAACTCCTGAGCACATCTTCTCAGAGACAAAAAAGGATAACAGTAAGAAACTTGGCGTCTTTTGTATTACTTCTCTCTTCATCAGTTTGATCAGATGCAGTCTGAGAAACTTTATCTTCTAGAATATCTGTGCTTGTCTCATTTTAAGTAATGCACTTTTGAAAAAGAAGGTATTCTTGGTGACTATGGAACCTCACCCTTGAGAAAAACTACTGCTAGTTTAACAAGGTGATATAAGCTTCGCTTTCGGAGACTAATTCCTAATTACATCCCGTGCCCGTAATACTGGGCCTTCACCTGTAATGGCAGAGACATAATTTTATCTACTGAGCACTAACAGAATGTATATTTCTGTTTGCCTGTTGAAAAATTTGACAAATAACAGTCCAGGACTCAAAGCCATGCCCTGCCAATATTAAATTTGTTTCTATAATCTTAGTTCATCCTCTGTGTAATTATACATGACAATAGCTTTATCATAATATTACAGGGCATATTAAGCCAGCAAACATTCATCAGTATTTCTGGACCTCTGTATCCTTCTACATCCATGTAACCTGTGGTGAATCAAGTCCACTGTCTTAGGTAACTATGTCAACCATTGCAGCAGCCACTAGATCCATTGATTCAACATTGGTATATATACCAATGCTCTGCAATGGTTCAGTTTCCTTTTAAAAAATTTTAAATTCCAGCAAAAAATTATGTTTAAGTGAGTAAGTACAATATCTTGCATAGGTCAGAATCCTCTCTCAATTTTCAATCTTTTGCTGGTGAGGCACAACTGAAATGCTGAGCACAATCTTGATTTATATTCACAAAAGGTTTGAAATTCAGAACAGGTGTAGAGAACAACTTCTGAAATCTGTAGGGAAATGCAGACCCTTTGTTAAGAGAAGAGGAGAGGTCATATTATTGTTGTCTACCAAAATTTGTAGTAGGAGGAAAGGATAAGCTGAGAAGGAAACGAAGTTAAGGTCATTTTAAATAAGGATGTAAAAAATCTAATAGATATGGACTAGACACAAACAAGTTTATATTGACTATTACAACTCTGTTCTAGGCACATAGAAGGAATATCTTCACCACCTCATCTGCCTGCAGCCTTCCCAAAGGCTTTATATTCCTCTCATCAATTTCTTCAAAGCCATTCTTCAGGTTTTTGTCTACCTATCTTTTATCATTTCCCACTGTTATTTTGTTTTCCTGTTTCCCCATGGCCTGCCTCATCTCTGTATTACTTTTCTTCCAGAGTAGCCATGCGTTGCTCAGCATTGCCTCAGGTTAGGGTGAAAATTTTGTGTTATTTTTGAACACCAGCAATGACATTCTGTGGGCACCAGAAAGGTATGTTTTTAAACTGTAGTGTAAAACTTTCTGAGGTATGCATCAGTATGTATATAAACTTTATGGCTGCCTCTGGGCTTACCTATGAATATATGTGAATTCCTTTCTATTTTATCAATTTTTAATATAATGTAATTTTTTCCTTGTACTTTATTTTATCTCCATAAGGTAATACTAACTCCCATCATCACTTAACGTTAAGACTTCTATTTAACTGTCCGTGTTTTGGGCACCTTTAAACACAGTTTATGTTTTATACTTAAATATGATGTATAAAATGCCTATTTCCTAAATCAGATTACAAGATAATACCATATTTGTTTCTTGTCAAATTATTCAAATTTGTAGTATGCCTGTGACATTATATGTATGTATACATAATTCCAAGCAAGTTTATTCTGATACAAGATGATGTAAAAGAGGGTGTTTCTTGTTTTGTTTTGTTTTTTTTAAGTTAGGGAAGCAATGGCAAAACTGCCAGTTTTGTTTGCTTTCAAATCTTGTTGCTGTGACAGCCAGTACTAGGTTCCAGCCCCCATTAGTCATTTTGTGGGTGCTTCCTGCTTGAAGTAGAGTTGTTATTTAACAGGTTTATGGAGAGAGAAAAATTGATAGGCAGATTAAATAGCTAAGAGTCTCATTTGAAAATGTTATTTATATTTTATCCCGGTTTAAACTATGTGGTTAATTAACATAATGTTAAAGTGACAGGATTTCATATTTCACATTTTTGCTAATAATTTATAATTAAAATAAAATTACTTCTGGACTTCCTCATGATGAATTACTGTAAGATAAGTAAATCCTTATACACATATAATTAGATTATAATTTTGGGGCTGGGAGGACTAATAGGCCTTTTCTATCTGTACATTTGTACGGCACATCATACAAATAGAATCATAATCCTGAATGAGGATATTTAGGTACTATTGTAATATAAGTTTATGTTGGAAGATTGATGTAAGTTTTCCCTAACTTGTATGAATATATATTATGATTTCCTAATAGATGTCTACTACTAAAATGATAAAACTGCTGTGTACAACCTGACAATTTCTACAAGAAAGAATTTTACATTGACGGATGAACCTTTATAATTACCCAATGTTTCTTCTCATTGTAAATTGGCCTGAAGATAACACGTCCCACTTTCACAACACACAGTTGAAGGCCAAAACATTATAAAAGAACTGGCTTAGTTCTAGAGTATGCAAATCATTCAAATTATTTTAATCATGAATAGAAAAACCATGAATCCTTAATGTATTTAATTTTGACGTGTAATTATCAAAACAATATAAATATGAACACATGTAAATGTATGTAATTATGGATATATACATGCCAAAGATTTTTTAATATTTTTATAACTATTTATGTGTATATATAATCTTAATTGGCTTTTGGAAGGAGCATTTGATTCTGTAAGATACTCTGTTTTAAATCACCTACAAAGGATTTTCTATAAATCTGACTTCTACCTCCACCTTGTTTCTTCCCATTATTTCAGTCATGAAGTCCTCAAGGATAATTAAACAACATAATTTGTCAATCCTACAGTTCTGCTTTGAAAATATGAATCACATTATTGTTCTGTTGAAGATTCTACTATGAGATGGTACCTCAGAGGACATGCATATGGCTTATGCCTTTCTGCAGGGGCAAAGCTGCTGAATCATGCTTTGAAATTCAATTACTATTGACTAAAACATTATTTTATGTTTTAAATTATTTTAATTTTAATGTTTTAAACTATTTTAAACACTATTATATCATCCTGACTTTTCTAGTAAAGTTGTTCTTCACTTGCAGTTGTCCTGCATTCCAGAACAAAACTGAATATCACGTTAGGTGACGAAAGCAACTTCTCCAGTTTCCCATCTTGTGCTTGAGATCACTTTCAGTATTCTGTCTGCCTGACTGTAACTTTGGCTGTTACTAAAATACACCTTTTTCAAATGCACTTATGCTACTAAATCAGCCAAGCTAATCATACCACTGTAAATGTTTACAGCTCCACTATTTTTATGCCATTTTTGAACTTTATGAACAATTACTTTTTATCTTCTTTCACATTGCTGAATAACACTGAGACAAGAACAGATATCTGCAGGATCTCTTTAGGAATAATGGCGTAGGTTGTTGCTTCTCTATTTTAAACAAAGCCAAATCCTTTTTTATATTATTAATTATTTATATATATATCTTAACATGTTGAATCAATACATTTATTTTTATCAAACACACTTTTAACAAGTTATAAAATGGATGACAAGAGCTTTTTTTTATTTACTCATTAGTAATGCTTATGTATTTTACATTTTTATTCATTCTGCTGGTTTATACATGATTTTGCTTGAGATCAGTATGAAGCTAACTGACACAGACTTAACCTAATTATCCCATTTACTTCTAAAAATATTGGTGAACTATTTTCTAGTCCCCTGGAAGCTTCCTCAGAATTTTGAGATTGATTAGTAATAATGATTAATTGATAATTGAGATTAATTATTTAGAAGATCCCTCAAAAAATCCAAAAATTTTCCTTAAGTAAAAGTTATGCAATCCTGACAATTAATAAAACTTAAAATCAACAGCTGTCATCTAACATATCTATAACAGATGCAACAGAAAGAATTTTCTTGTCACTCTAATGTTACATAGTTTTCTTGCAACAACAGAAACATGTATAGAATATACAGGTCTTTTCTATTTTATGCAGGCATTTTTTTTTTTTAATTAAAATATTTCCTATATGGCACTGTTAAAATTTGTTTCATCCTGGTATTTAAATATTTTGTTGCATTGTCAGAAGGAGGTAGGTAAGCATTGAAACACTTTTTCCTTTGTATGTGTATTGGGTGTAGGTGTAAAGGTGTTGGCAGCAGAGGGGCTGTAGGGACTGCCCCATTATGAACACAACTGATTCCAGCCACCTTCAACAAACCCGCCACAGGACACAGCTGAGCCATCAGCCACGCTGGTGGAGCTTCTGGGAAAACATATTTAAGAAAGGGCAAAACCACTACACTGGCAGAGAAGGGGAAAAAAGAGCGAGGAATTGTAGAGGGGACACCAAGGTCAGAGAAAGAGAAGAGGAGGAAGAAAGAAAGAAGGGAGGAGGAAGAGGTGCTATAGGTGCTAAAGCAGATTATCCATGCTGGAGCAGACAGATATTTCCTGTATTTATACTTAAATATGATGTATAAAATGTCTATTTCCTAAATCAGATTACAAGATAATACCAGGGGGACTTCCCATGGGCAGTCCACACTGGAGCAGATTTTCTTCTGAAGGACTACAGCCTGTGTAGACGACCCACAGTAGAATGGGGGAAAAGTGTGAAAAGGAAGGAGCAGTAGAGAGAAGCTCTTGTGTACTGACTGTAACCCTCCACCTCCCATCCTCACTGCATTGCTTGTTGGGGGGCATTCTGGAGTTAACAATGAAGGAACATATTGAGCCTGGGAAAACAGCGGCAGAAGGGTGTTGTTTTCATGTTTGTCTTTTTGTTTCTTACTGCCTAAATCTATTTTAATTGGCAACAAATTAATTTTCCCCAAGTTGAGTCTGTTTTGTCTGTGACAGTAATTGGCAAGTGATCTCCCTGTCTTCATCTTGACAATATTTCTTGTTCCAGTCCTTTCTATTTTCTCCTCTGTCCTGCTGAGATGGAGAGTGAGTGAGCAGTTGGGTGGCAGTTCAGCTGTTTGACAAGGTAAACCCACCACAGTATGTGCTCTCAGAAGAATAGATCTTTGCTATTTTTATGGTTGCATAAGATGAATGCATTCATATATATACTGGATGTAAGAAAAATACCAAATTTTAAGTAGACTTGGGTAAAATGTGTTATGTATTTACAATATAAATTATGTGCAGTTTGTATTCCACTGTAAAACCTATGCATGCTATTTGTATAGATCTCAAGGTCTTGACTGAAATAATTCCAATACATGCTTTTTGTTTTTCAGTATCAGTGAAGAAATAAATTTATTAAGTTTAAAGGTTGGATTATTAAAACACAATCTTCAGGGAAAAGAAGTCAACTATAAAAATCTTAAAGGTTGAGCTCTGAAACAGTACCTACTGAGTGGAGTAAGTGAGATACTAAAAATATGTAGACTCCGGCAAAATAAGGTAGCAACTCTGAGGAAAAAAACTGTTATTTTTAATTCGTGATAACATAAGTCTTGATCTTTTTGGTGTCAGTTGAGTACTGAATGCGTTTTCAAGTTGTCCTTTGTGAAGCTGGCACACAGTCAATTTGCCAGGCAAGGGTGAGTAGTTAGCTAAACTTGGCTGAAATGTGTCTACACGGTTTATGAAAGGACTATCTTCTGTATTCAGAGGTTTTCAGTCAAGGCAAAAAGAGGAATAGTGGTATTTTTCAATTATTGGTTTACATTTTCTTTACTTTAGGAAAATATCCAGGAAGGCATATCCTAAGGTATTGCATTGCTCCTTGATGTTGCAGATGTGTCTTAAAATACACCCTAGAATCCAAGCAAGCTCCATCTTGAAATTACTTGGCTTATTTTTCCTACTATTTCCACCTTAAATTAGAAACTTGTATAAGACTACCAATTAACATTAAGCTAATGGTTTCTCTGATTCAGTAACATTTTTAAGATCATAGTCTTGGCATATTGGAATCACTTCAGCTACATGCAACTCTTCTCGTTCATGTTAATACTAATTTAAAACTCCTCTATCACAGTAATAGCTAAAATAAAAACTGTAGTCATGAAGTTGTGTAAAAATTAGCCCTTAAAAAAAGACATTCTCTACATTTTTCATTATAAACGTAAGCTACAAAACTGAATAAAATTCTGAATACACTGTATGCCAAAATCTCAATTTAAAGATATGAGAAATCCCCGTCAGATAGTAAATAAATAAATAGGAGTATGATGTTTACCTTCCATATAAAACGTACATTATTATGTGTATGATACAAATTTCAAACATTTATATACTATTTTCTTACTGAAATTAAAATATAGAGTGTGAAATATATAAAAAATAGTAAGGGAAAATAATGTAATTCCTATGCAGTAAATGCAAATAAAATATAAATAAATAGGACTATAAAAATAGAACTATATAAATTACAATGTAAATAAAAACTAAAAATATAAATATGACATTTAATGTTTGAAAAATTTATTTTTAGATTCAAGGTGGGATCGAGCCACCCAAAACTGACATTGAAAATTATGGAAACCTAGAATTTAAGCTGCTCTCAACCTGGGAACTTAAACCTAATTTTAACGATTTGGGTGCAACACCAAGTTTGCACTGGTTTCAATAAAAAGTTGTAATGAAAAAAGGACACAGATGTAGCAGGACCTGACAGTGCTGAGTAATAATATAAAACAAATCAATTACTTGTAAAACTGCATTGAAAGAATCCATGACTTGATAAAAATGTAGAACCCTGGAAGCAAAGTGGGTCATGATACAGAACATGCACACAGAGTGCGTCACGATTGTAAAGGTTTCTGTTTAAAAGAAGAGGAAGGAAGGAATCTGTGCAGTGCAGATGAAAGGGCTGGGGAGGAACAGAAAATGATGAGGAAGGCAAGGGCATCTGCAAGCCTGAGCAGTTGCAAGGGCCAAGCCTCTTCCTGCAGTTTGAAGGAAAATAGATGGGTTGCATGAACAGGAAAGGATTTATTCAAGTGTATATATATATGTGTGTGTGTGTGTGTGTGTACAGATATAAATATATGTTCTTTATGATTTAGGGAAGAAACCAGTATTTAAATTTAGTGATTTAATCTAACAATATGCTAATCATAATGTAGATAACATACCAAAATTGTCAATATCTAAGCAGAACTATAAGTTGACACCTGTTATTTATTATTGATTAGGGTTATTTATGATGCTTATGTGTTTCTTCATAATGCTTTTTTTTTTTTTTCTCCCCTAGTTCCTTCCATTCACACAAAGCTATATATAGACTGGAAGATATTTTGGAAGGAAATTTTGTCAAGAGAATTGCTAAAAGCATAAGGAAACTATTAGATGTAGTTTTCAGTAATTTAAATTTCTAATATTTGATTTTTAAATGATGAAACATCCAATAACCCAAATGACCCTACACAAACATGTACATGGAATAAATTATTTCAAATGAAAGCATGAAAATTATTTGTTCAGCTGCTCTAGTGACTGGAAGGTTAGGAACAAAAGCTATTATTGTTCAGTGTATTTTTTCACAGGAAATAGACAGTGGCAAACATACAGTAGTTCAACACATGAGATCAGAGACACAGTTTTTATAGTAAACCAAAACCAGATGTTGGAAGGGCTCAAGACCTTTACAGAAATTATTAGTTATGTTTGCCTTTGAAAGCAAAGAAAGTTTACAGAGAGTCATGTACCTGATTACGAAAAAGACGGGTTACAAAAGCTATGAGTCAAGAAAAAAATTCAAGAAAAAATATTTGCCATACAGACTGTCTATTTCATATAAGGCAGTCAGTTGTGTACATAAGATTTGAATTTTACTTCCATTTGATTTTTGGATGAACGTGCTAACTTCTTCATACTACTAAAGAACTTTAGAAATAGGAAAAAGGATGATGATTTTAAAACTGAAGCCCAGAATTGTGCAATATGACAGTAAGCCCTCACAGTTTCAATTCCACCATGAATGGATACAGAATGAGGCATTAGTCTTTTCTTTTAACAATTTGTCAGAGAAAATTTTAAATGTACAGTACTATATAAGTACGATATAAGTAGTATAACTTTTCATGTAGTATAAAGTCTTTCTCTAGTTAGTTATTAATGATTTGATATCACTAGATGGTAATTGATTTCATTGGAATTTAATGGAATAGTCAAAAATAAGGTCTCAGTGCTACATTCCTACAGGTTTCATGCAAATAGGCACTTAAGTAGGAAGAAAAAGAGGGGGACTGTAGCACCTTGGACACCAAGGTTTATCTGCCACAAGGCACAAATCTATGGGAAATTGAACTTGTTAATTCTAGTACCTCCTAAACTATTTGTTAGCATGTTGAAATAAGTTCTCTCTGAGTTCAGTATGTAAGGTATTTTCACTTCTGAAGTTACTGATGTTACTAACCAGTAAGAAGGAATAGAAAGGTCAGTACATTTGAGGCAATACAGTAAAACTAACCCTTGCAATGAAATCATATCATGGTATAACAGAGGGGAAAGCTGAAATCAGAACATTGCAATGCTGATCTTGGTTTTACCTAAGAAATTCTAATACTTCCTCTCATATTGTCACAAACTTCTTTGCATGCTACTTGTCTTCATGTCAATCAGCTGGAATGACTGACAGTGGGTACGTGTCAGCTTAGTGTTGAAGTCTCTGTTAAGGCATTGATTGGCTTAAACAATAGTCACTTTATTTTAGAGCAGGATACTTTACCAGTTTCCTGGTCTTGATCCAATCTCTTTACTCCAACCAAGGTTTCAAAGTTAAAATCTCTGTCCCCACTTCCAAAAAAACCTAAAAGCTGGTCTGCTTCTTCCATCAGCAGGCTTCTGTTTCCCTTGTTACCTTGTTTGCGGCTTTGCTGATTTCTCTTTGGCTTAGTGGCTTGCTCATTCAGATCATCTTTTGCAGACATTGGGCTAACTTTTCCCAGCAAGGATTTTAATTTTTTTCCTTATCCTGTTTCCACAAGCTGGAAATGGGTTTTAAAACTGAGGTACCCATCTTATTTTTAGTCCTTTTGTAGTCCTCTACCTATAGAGCTATAGAGTCTTGAAATTCTGGAGCTGGGAAGTCCTGAAAGGTTGTTATCTGCAGACTCATGTCTTCAACATAATATGTGATGCCTAATAGGAAACATTACAAGAGACAGTTAATATCAGAGAAGTTGTTGGAGACATAGTCACAGTGAAAGGACAAATCATGTCATTTGATTTTAACTTATAATTTGAAGGCTGTTAGGCTTTTCAAAGTTTCACATACATTAAATATATAAATGAAATGTATTGCAAGATAAATGACAGTCATCTTAATATAGTACTGATAATTAAAGTAAGTGAAACTATATGAATTAGGTCTCAAAGAATATTTCTATCAGCAATCAGCAAAAACTAACTTGATTTTAAACCTTCCTAAAGGTTGTACTTAGCTGAAGCTCATCCTGTTAAATACAACTCAAAGTGGAAAAAAACTTCTTTGAGCAAAACTTGTGGAATTTGCTTTACTCGATACCTACTTGCAGGTGCAATCCAGTGTAAACCTTAATAAAACAAAGGAATGTCTTTACACTTTCCCAACATAGTTTCAAGTATGCAGTTTGAGTTTGAAATGAAAATAAATTATACAAGCTCACATAAAATTCAGATGTGAACACATACAGGAAAATGTGGACTAAGCTGTACTACATGGGTCTTCTAGGATGCCTTTTAGTCTTCTATGGTAATGCTTAGGCCATAAGTGTGGTAGGTAACAATGTTGTACTGTCTGTTTGACTAAATACTCGTAATTGTGTAAATATGTAAACACTATAGGCTTTAATGGCGTTAAGTGCTTAAACATTTGATAGTAACAAATTCCCATTATATTACAGGTTTATAAGATCTTACTGAATTTCTGTAAGAAGCAATCATATATCATAACCTTGTATTCAGTTAAAGTTCACTTGTGGTGTTCTGCAGTTTGATCTACACTCTGCACGGTGAGTAATAAGGCACTATACTGTAATTTACCATCTCTTACAAGATAATTTAAACTGGTTTTTATGAATTGGCTTTTTGAAACTTTTCTTGTACTCGTGGTCTATTTGAACATAGAGACTTTCCAAACAGGAATGTCATCATATCTAAGTCCTTTGAATTTAGGGAAGGTTTCTCAGAAAGGAGTCTATCTATATCTGGTATTAGCTATGCTACCAGGCCCATCTTAGTTTCTACCACAATATGAGTTTGTCCATTTGGGGTCATTTGGTGAATTCTTTTACCAAAAGAGTTAGAAAAACTGTTGAAACGGAGGGCATAGATTTACTTTGATCCCGGGAGATACTACCTACACATGAGAGTGTGTATGATAGCACCTATTGTAAAATGTGCTTGGATCTACACCTTTTCCATCTTCTTATATTGTTATACTGTATATGAATGAAATATATGCTGTTTGAATTCATGGGATAAGCCAACATTTTAATCTTCCACTGAGATTTAATGGAAACATTACACAGTTGTCTGTATCTTTAAATGTTTCTGCACATGTTTATGAAGTATTCTACACAGGCTGATACCAGAGGCAGGATTCTGAGCTAGATGAACCAAATACATATCCAAATCTTTTGATCTTGATATAGATACAAATGAGCAATTGTAAGAAAAGAGAAATTGTTTCACTCCAGTTTCTGCTAGGAAGGTATAAACATCACAAGTTAATCCACAGTGATAAATAGAGTTTCTAATTGGCATCCTTGCTGAATGTTTCAGAGAGATAAATGGTCAAAGAAACTGAGCTACCCTCTTATACCTGGAGATGAATCTTCCAGCACAGGATTAATGTGCTTTTGTGGTGATTGTTCTCCAACACTGCTACACAGAGTTGTCTGATACTGCTTACTGTTACGGTTCCTCTTAAAATATATGAAATAAATAAATGTGCAATGGTTAACATTGAGGTAAAAAAACCCTCTATCGTTTTTGTTAATGGGGTACAGCAGCAATTAATTTTATGGCTGTTAGGTATGGAAAGTCTGCAAATGAGATAATAAGGATGTGTTATATCAAGCATCCTTATAAGACATCCATAAAGCTACGGGATACTTTTCAAGATACTTTGAAAACTAAATTTAACACCAGTGACATTCAGGTGATACTGCAATGTAAAAAAGATGTAAAGGTAATCTTAACCAGTAAAATAAGGTATATTATCTGCATTATAGGATAGCAGATGTAGTTCCCAAATTCATGGAATAGAATATTTCAGTTGGAAGGGACGTACAATGATCATCTAACCCAACTGCCTGACCAATTAATATATGTACTTTTGTAATCTATGTACATTGGTACTTTTGATTGTTTAGGGATAAAAGATGATTAAGGGTTGTATTGCAGAAGAAACTATTCTCCTGAAAAGAGATCTGATTGATGTATGCTACCTATTTTGCCTCTACTAGCCAAAGGGATCATGAGTATGAAGCAAATATTTGGGACATTTTGTTATAAAACTTGCGTAATGTTGGTAATAAAAGGTCTTTAAACTTGCATTTTGTTTTTTAATGGGCAATCATATAGTATTTTCTACAATGACTTTCAAATTTCTGTAAGTTTAGGCAAAGCATTGCCCTTATGCTTAGGGCAATGAAAGTTTGCACAGCAAAATGGCCACAGGTCCAGCTGTTTACCTACATCAGCACACCGTAAATTCAGGTGAGTGGTAGATGCTGCTAAGGGATAACTGGGGTGTACAGGAATGAGGACAGCATCTAATGAACAGTGGATGCAGAAGCAACAGATTGTTGCCTCTGTTTCTTTTGCCTCACAACACCACTGAGTCACCAGAGCTCCCTCTCCTACCCTTCTAATATAGTCTTTGATTCACAGGAATGATCCACATTCTCACCCATCTCCCACACTGCCCCGTCCTTTTGATAACAATATTCAGCTTTACCTACACTGCTGCGGAGCCCAAGCCAACTCTTTTCATGAGTGCTAGAAGGACAAATTAAATTAAAGGAAAAATACTTCTGTAATAGTCAAGACTACACTGGAGGTATTCAAAATAAAAATTAAAAAAAAATGGGAAACAGCAGGTAGAAAAAGTTAGAAAATGCTAATTGTTTATCATTTTACCCTGGTGGTGTTTATCTTTGTAGTGTATTAAAAGGCATAGTAGCATATAAACACCAATTTTATATTTGCTAGTACCTTAACAGAGAATAGAAAAGCCATTATCTCACATTAAATCCTGTTACAGTCTTTCATGAAATGGAAGGATTCAGTCACATTAAGTTCTACTGTAAAGGTACTTCTTCTCAGCTCTAGGTGTCCATGATTTGTCTAAAAATAAAAACAAAAAATGCAGGAGAACTTAAGTTGATCAGAAGAGCCAGAAGAACAAAATTATATGTTACGAGTCCTCTGCATATACACTTATCCACACATACTTTCCAACTAAATATTTTTTTCAATAGATTACACTGCACAGGATTCTCCAAGGCCTCCTTTCAATTTAACAAGTTTTAGATCAGTTCCGATAATGTCATATGTCCTTAAAATCTTGCAGTAGTGGCAGTCTCCGCAAACAATTTTCTTACATTAGAGAAGCATATTTTGCTGCATATGTTGTATAAATACATCTTCTAACATTTATATTTCTATTTAAATAAATATATTAAATTCTGTTACTTTTGAGATGCTACCTTTATATCATTTTTAATAAATATCTATGCTGGGAAAGAACTGCACTTCAATAACCTATGTAAACATATTGCATATTATTAGACCTTAAAATTACATGTTTGACAGATAGCACAGAGTTTCTCAAGGGTTTTATTGCAATCTGTGAAACTTATTAACTGTGATTTCATAGCCAATGACAAAAGATAATAAAAAATCAGCTATTCTTTAAGTCAAAGCTTTTGTCTATAGATAATAAAAAACTGTAATTACCATACATGACTGAGGGGGGGGGGGGGGGGGGAAAATCGACACCTTGAGTTGTTTCCACTCATCTGACCAAAAATACATACTAAACCAAAATGTTTTAAACTTCAAATGTTTTTAATTTGGGACTCCATATAGCAAATCATGTGGGACTTGACTAAGAGCTAGTTAAGATCCTGGAAGCACAAAGCATGTCTGCAAAAAAAAAAAGGTAAAGAAAAAAACCTGCATACCTCTCCAGTCAGAAACACAGGGGTTGGGGAAATTGTACAGTAATACCACATGCTTGTGGTTTAGACTCTTGGACATTGTGGATCCAAATAGTTTTCCTAGACCATATATATTACTACTAGGTGCTCTTTCTGCTAATATAAGCATATTGAATGCTCTGGTAGAAACTTCTGTTGGTTTAGATTTTTATTTTCCCCTCCTCTCCCCCCACCTCCAAATCATTATAGTGATTCTTGCTTCTTCATTAATTTGGGGATTCTAGATGTTTTTTCCTTTCACTGACTGAAATACTTTAATGGCTTCTGTTTCCTGTTCTTTCTTAGTGAGCTGGCAGCTGAGCTGTAGTGGAAAAGTTAAGCAGAGAGTCCAATTTGAACAGTTTATAGTCCTGTGTCTTCCTGAAATAAGCCAAGACCTCTTTTTTGCCTTGCATAAGTTTTTCTTTATTTTCATATTTTTTTAAATATTCTGAGAATTATAACAAATATTCGAGTGAGTTTTGCTGGAATGAAGTAACCATTCAGAAGTAATCCCTCACAAATTGAAGACTACCTTTACCATTCTGTGCTCCATCAGAATTTATTGGTTGGTAGTCAAGGATGGGAAATGGTAGAAAATGGCTTGAGTTTCTTGAGGGAAAAGAAGGAATTAAATCTAGGTTTCTCACTGTGTGGAATAATGGTCTAAAAATAGGATATTAATTTGTTGTAAATAAAACAAAATTAACAAATTAATGAACAAAACCCAAATGCTAAAATTGCTTTTCATTAAAATGTAGTTTGTGGTGTTGTAGTCCATGTACAAGAAAGTTAAATGTACGTTACACAGGGTTTCGGGGATTTTCTGAAAACAGGTGATTTCATACAACAGGTACACACACCCTTTTTGTCATAAAATCATAGAATCATTTAGGTTGGAAAAGACCTTTAAGATCATCAAGTCCAACTGTTAACCTAACACTACTAAGTCCACCACTAAACCAATTAAGGCTAGAGTAGCAATTTCATGTTTCCTGGCTTGGTGGCTGGATCATTTTTTAATGAAAGTAATAACTAGGAATCATTAAGGTTGGAAAGGATCTCTAAGATCATCAGTCCAACCGTCAACCCAACACCACCATGCCCACTAAACCATGTCCCCAAGTGCCACGTCTACCCATTTTTTGAACACTTCCAGGGATGGTGACTCCACCACCTCTCTGGGCAGCCTGTTCCAATGCTTGACTACTCTTTCCGTGAAGAATTTTTTCCTAATATCTAATCTAAATCTCCCCTGGTGCAGCTTGAGCCCATTTCCTCTCATCCTATCACTAACTACTTGGGAGAAGAGACCAACACCCTCCTCACTACATCCTCCTTTCAGGGAGTTGTAGAGAGCGATAAGGTCTCTCCTCAGCCTCCTCTTCTCCAGGCTAAACAATCCCAGTTCCCTCAGCTGCTCCTCATAAGTCTTGTTCTCCAGACCCTTCACCAGCTTCGTTGCCCTTCTCTAGACATGCTCCAGCACCTCAATGTCTGTCTAGTGAGGGGCCCAAAACTGGACACAGTATTCCAGGTGCGACCTCACCAGTGCCGAGTACAGGGGGGACAATCACTTCCCTGCTCCTGCTGGCCACAGTATTCCTGATACAAGGAATGACAGCACCAAGGAAGCATTTTGAGATGGGAAAAAGTGAAGGATTTGACATATAAAAAAATTAGAGTAATCTTGGTGAAGAGCAACTGATTACCATGGTACTTGTTTCCTACCCTGTGGATTGAAACTACTTCTGCAGCTAGGTAACAGTATAGTAGTTTTCACTTATGTTCGTAGAGCAAGTAACATGTCAAATAATAGTCAAATCTCTGACTTTTCAGTGAAGCTTTGCTTGGATTTTCCAAAACAGCATCAAGAAATTTTTGCTTTTAGACAATGTACTATAAGTAAGTTTGCAGACGACACCAAATTGGGTGGGAGTGTCGATCTGCTCGAGGGTAGGATGGCCCTGCAGAGGGACCTGGACAGACTGGATCGATGGGCCGTGGCCAACTGTATGAGGTTCAACAAGGCCAAGTGCCTGGTCCTGCACTTCGGTCACAACAACCCCATGCAACGCTACAGGCTTGGGGAGGAGTGGCTGGAAAGCTGCCTGGCCGAAAAGGACCTGGGGGTGTTAGTAGATAGCCGGCTGAATATGAGCCAGCAGTGTGCCCAGGTGGCCAAGAAGGCCAACAGCATCCTGGCTTGTATCAGGAATGCTGTGGCCAGCAGGAGCAGGGAGGTGATTGTCCCCCTGTACTCGGCGCTGGTGAGGCCGCACCTGGAATACTGTGTCCAGTTTTGGGCCCCTCACTACAAGAAAGACATTGAGGTGCTGGAGCATGTTCAGAGAAGGGCAACGAAGCTGGTGAAGGGTCTGGAGAACAAGTCTTATGAGGAGCGGCTGAGGGAACTGGGGTTGTTTAGCCTGGAAAAGAGGAGGCTGCGGGGAGACCTTATCGCTCTCTACAACTCCCTGAAAGGAGGTTGTAGTGAGGTGGGTGTTGGTCTCTTCTCCCAAGTAGCTAGCGATAGGACAAGAGGAAATGGGCTTAAGCTGCGCCAGGGGAGGTTTAGACTGGAAATTAGGAAAAATTTCTTTACGGAAAGGGTGGTCAGGCATTGGAACAGGCTGCCCAGAGAGGTGGTGGAGTCACCATCCCTGGAGGCGTTTAAAAAACGGGTAGATGTGGCACTTCGGGATATGGTTTAGTCTGGTCTACCCTTGATTAGTCTAGAGTGGGCTTGGTAGTGTAGGTTAATGGTTGGACTGGATGATCTTAAAGGTCTTTTCCAACCTAGATGATTCTATGATTCTATTCTATGATTCTATATTCATGTTAGTATCTCTATAATGAGTGAGAAAATAATTAACAAAGGAACAGTATTCACTCTTAATTTTTTTTTTTTGTCATCTGTTTTATCCCAACATATGTCCATCCTCTTCAGCAAAGACACTTCCCCCGCCGCCCTCCCCTTGCACCTTTCTTCTCATTTCACTCTTTTGCTGCCTGGCACTCTCATGCTTTCTGCAAGGAAGTAGGGAGAGTGACACTTTATACTCAAGCTTGATAAATGAATTCTTTGCCTTCTTGTTTCTTGGTAAGTGGACCATTAAGCTCTATGTCCTTGACTCTCCCTGTTGATAAGATGAAAGAATGTAACAACAAAAGGATTTACCTTTGAGTAAATTTTAATTTACTTCCAGCATATGGTTAATAATATAGTTTGTATACAATTTCACCAATGTACTACATGATTGAAAATGTGGTAGAAAGAGTAAAATGTGATATGCTTCATGTTTCCACAAGTCTTGTTGAAGTTTGTTGTTTTAACATCTTAACTTAAGCTTGCATTCCCACTTGCATTACATGAAGATTATAATATGAAGAAAAAAAAGAAACAAACTCCTCTGAACCAGTTTTTGTAATATGCATCCTTAACTGACAATAAGTAATTGAAAAAGAATTTTTGTATTTGTAAGGTTTGACCTTGACATTGTTTGTGTAGGCCTCCAAAGCAATTATTGTAGAAATCGAGATGGAAAACAATGGCAAAAAGCAGACAGAAATGCTTGAATTAGTGCAAATCACAAACATAGCTGAGTGTTATTAGATGACAATTTACTTTTAATGAGGGAAGACATGAAGTAATTAAATCTTGACATACAATTATGAAAAATATCAGGTAACAAGCCTGCTATGCAATATAAAATAAGAAAAGACATTTTCTGAAAACTTGCCTGATGCTCTGTCATCTGAGACTGTTCTTTATGAGTGCAGGGTGAAGGTCAAGGAGGTATCTCAACTCCATCAATCCTTTGGACAGTTACAAATGACCTTTCACTTTTCATAAGACATTCAATATTCTGAATGGGGGGGATACATTTTTCTGTGTTTAGAAAATAGCAAAATTGAAACCTTTTATAGCACACAAGGTGCATTTGTGTTTGAATCTCCTGAACAGCTCATTCATTCTTAAACGTTGACACCAATATCTCATTTACATGAACTAAATGATTTTAAAATGTTGTATCTGTTTCAACATATACTTTCCCTTTCCATACTTGTATTGCATTAATTTTTATGCTGTATTTTGCCTATTTTTTAACATGCATTTTATGTTTTCTTCAAGCGATGTTTCAAAACACTACAGTGCATTCAGATGTACGTGTTTGAATTGTTGCTGCTCTGATTTGATATTGACGCAAACCCAAGCATTACACGACATTTTTGTTTCATATTTATTTTGCAAGGATTAAATCTTGAAGTCTGTGTTAGTCTTGATCTTTCAAGGTGTGTATGGAAATCATCTTGTTAGAATGTGTACTACCAGATACATGTTTCTGTGTGACTTATGGTGTTTAACTTTAATCTACAGGCATTTCTGTGTGTAACCAGAGCTTGCTCTTTGGTCATGTAATCTTTGATTCCAATGGTACTTGTGTTGGGTAAGAGCTAAGGATTTAATTGTTGTTATTTTTTGTACTGGATCAAAAAGTGCTGGCAAGCTACTATTTCACCTATATTTTGGAAAGTCCTAAATATATTTTCCCTTTTCCACATAGATTCATTTTTTTCTCCCATTTTTTACAGAAAACAAAGAAACTTGGAATTGAGGCAAGAACTCTTGCTACATATGTCCCAATACTCTGCATGTTATAAGCAGGTAATCCTTTTGCTAACTTAAGTTGTGCTTCAGTGTATAAATATAAGGAAAATAAAAGAAAAAAAAAACAAGCAGAAATATATGTAAATGTTACAAAAGAACACCATCTCTTCACTAAGGAAACCAAAAAACACACTTTGAGATAGAGCATAATAATAGACTGAGACCAGTCTTGGAACACAAATGAAAACTTACATAGGGAGAACAGAAATACATATTTTATAGTATCTTAGCTCACTTGCTGTATTTATCAAAGATGCTGGAACATACAATATAATTATATGAGTTTAGAAGAATCTATCACTATTTTTAGTGCTGGAAGTTAGGTGTGCTTTCAATTGAACATAATTATTTATTTAAATTATACATAATATCTCATTCATTGCTTATAGAAATATTATTCAAGGTCTGCCATAGGCAACAATTTGAAATAAAGCATAGGCAATTTTATTAGACTTGAAAAGCTATTCAGAACAGAATTATTAAAACAATGCTCAGAATCTCAAACTGGATAAACAAAAGTGACATTTATAATATCTCAGTAATCTGGTTTCAAAAATATGTCTTCCTACAGTCTTCAAAATCTCGTGATCTAGTTTACCTGTACTTTACTATGCATTCACTACTTATACCTCACACTGAGTTAAATTCGCTACTCAGACCAGCATAAATGATGAGTTAGCACAGTTTGTGAAACTAGCTTTCTTGATAGGTAAGCCCTGAAATAGAAAAATAGGAAGAAGCATTTCAGAACATTTTAGGGAAAGACTTCAGGACAATTATTGTCCAGTGTGTGCTGCTCTACTTATAAAACATCATTATCATGAGCTTGCATCCCAGGAACTTCAGCAAAATGAAATCAAACAGAATTAGTCTTCATGAGTATATGTAAGGAAAAATTTCCTAAAACTTCTTACATATCAAGACATAATAGGCATATACATGGAAAAAATACCAAAAGCTGCTATTTACAAATTTCAGAAAAATTTCCTTAATTTTGATGAGGTACATTCCGTTTCAAAGTAGTTGAAGAAATAAATGCAAAGCACAGGCATTTCCCAATTTTATAGAAATAAATACCAATAAAAGCTAGTGATTCAAAACTTCAGTAGTAGCAAAAAAAAAAAAAAATCGTGACATGAATTGTCAATCCCTGTATTATCTTGAAAACTTAAAGGTCTGAACAAGTAGAAATAACAGTAATCTCTTTCCCCCCCATCTTTTAAAGGACTTGTGTCTTTCCTGGAATTCCAAAAATTATTTAAATTTCTTCTTTCTTATGATGGTAGAAGTCTATAACAGAGAGCTTCTGAAATAAAGCCTGTTTAAAAGTGCTGATCTGTTTTCCTGTAGAGTCTTATCACACTAGTGTGCGAGCTCTAATTTGGTACTAGCAGGTACAGAGTTTAATGTATGCTATGGTTAGCGTCTCTCTTGTGTTAATGTATATATGGAGATATATATTAAAACAGATTGGTAAAAATAAAGAAGCTGGCCAATGCAAGACATCTCTGGATCTCATAAGCTGTTATTCATTTGAATGTGTGAATGTTAATTAAGCACTCAGTCCAAAATTTGCACCTTAATGAACCTGTCAAATTTAAATTGGTGTCATGGCCTCAGTAGATAGCCTACTGAGTTCCTGCTGATCTTTCCTTACATGTAAGTTAACATGGTGGAAATAGAGACCCAGTAGATGACTTTTTTTCTTTTTTTTTTTTTTTTTTTTTTTGTTAAGACCTGTTTTCTTGGTTTGAAACTATGGCTCAAGCTGTGAAATTGGGAAGGAAAAGGCCAAAAGTGCAAAAAACCTGAAGTTGACTAAAATCTAGTGAAATAAAATTAATTTAAATGTATATTTGACTGTAGCTCAGATACATACTTATCTGCAAAAGCAGTGACTTTTAGCCAGGCGAGATATATTGAAATAACACACTATCTTCTATAAAAAAAAAACAAACCAGCAAAAACAAAGGAAATTAAACATAGGAAAAAAATGCAACATTATTATTGAGATTTTACATTAACAAAAATAGGAAACTCAGTTTTGGTTCCCAGAACAACCATCATTCAGTCACACTGCGAATATACAAAAATACAGTGAAGTTAATACTGCACAGTATATGGCATAGAAATACAATATAATATGTGCAGAAAGTGCAAAGCAGCAGAATTACGGTTGCTGTGGGAACCATACTTTGAATTTAATGACATTTGTTTGTGTCATATCTCAATCATAATGTTGCATTAACGTAGTCATTTGCATTTAATACTATATTACATTCCCAGTTTAGAAGAACACATTTGTAGTTGCTCATGTCACCACTTCCAACAGTGATTCAAAATTACATACTTTCTAAGATTATTTTGACAGAATTATATATAACCTCATGATGGAGCATCTCATTACCCTGGCAAGAGACCTTGATGCAGGAAGTAGTTTGTGAAAGAGTTAGGTATCGATAACTAAAAATCTTGTCTTTAAAGATGGTTTATTAACTATGTTATTATGCTATTATACCCGTAGTTTCATGGGTGAATATTTTGTTATGAGAGATGGAGAGCTTAATTCTCAGTGACCACAACTTCAGTGTAAGTGGTCTGAACTTGTAAGAAAACAGAAATGTATAACCCAGTTAAGATTCAATTTGTGCTTTATTTTTTTGAGAATATAGGGCATCAGGCTGGGAAGAAGATACAGTCACTTAGGATACAGGTCCGTAAGCTTCTGTTGTCTCTTCTACTACAGAAAAGCACTGATGAAAACCAGATTGAACAGCTACTGATCAGGATAAGGAGAACTGTACATGGAGATGAAGCATGGAATGAACATTTAGTTTGAAAACAGTCTACTAGGCAATATGACAAATAAAATCAAATGATATGTATTAAGTATAAAATACTCAATAATACTTTGAAGGGAACCTGAATTTACTTGTATATAGTATTGTTATTGAAATGGAGATGTCCCCTAGGTAATCTATGCATAGACCAAGGCCCTTTTCTTCTAGCAACTACACAAGCAAAAAACAGGTGTACTGTTCATACCTCTCTTATGAAGAACCATCACTGAAATGAAGATACATATTATGATAATAAAAGTAAAATAATGACCCGTAAAAGAAGTGAAAAAAATCTAATTAGTTTCACCAGGAGAAGGACTTCCCCTTGAAACTTCCACCTACGTTTCCTTTAAAACCAAGTTCTATAATTTTTTATTGGGTATAGAGAGAGAGGCCTGACAGGATCTCAACAACTCCATTTATTTAAAAAGATTGCAAGGGTTAGGGCATGTTGCCAGGGTAAAAGCCAATAGAGAGCATGAGACCGAAGGAGAAGAAAATAAATACAAAAAAAAATTAACCAGAGTCATTATGAGAGAGGAAAATATGAAAAAGGAGAAGGAATAAAATATAAAAATTCATAATATAAAAGATGGTAAAATGGAAAACTATAAATATTTAAAGCTGGAATATATATTTAGTTAGTTACTTCTTCTGTACTGTTTAAAAATCTCTACTACTAAGGGAGAAAGGAAATGGAGAAGTTCTGCACTCAGGCCACAGTCTGGACCAATTCATCCAGTATTCCCTGCTGACAATGCTCAAATTGTCAAGCCTACATACTTTTTAGAGGCATGTCATAAAAGGTATATACAACTCTACTTCAGGATTTTTACATTGGAAACTTCCATTGTTAAAATGTTTGAAGTGTTGATACATGATTAAAACATTAAAATGCAGAAGAGCTATCATTTATAACTTATTTAAAAATCACTTGACAATAGAGTTATTTGGTATATATAAACCTCTTCACATTCTCTGAAGGACTGTACTTTCAACATAAGTAAAAGAGGCAAAACCAGCTACTAAATAAATTAATAGTGAAGTCATATCCAACCCTTACTTGGCTAGATGAAGAGGACATAGTGGAACAGTTTTATTGTGGAACTAATTCTTTTAAAAGGAGTCACATGTGGTCCCCTATTGCATAGATTACATATTCAGATGCATATTTTTTGTAGACAAGTAGATCTGAAGTTCAGAAGGGACTATTCAATCACTTAATCTGAGTTCCTTTGTAACATAGGACATAGAATTTCACCCAGTTATATGTCTTTAACCCAATAACTTCTGTATGCAGAAACATATTTTTCCAGAAAGGCCTGCAGTCTTGAAGAGCTGAACAGATATATGGCTTCCACTCTCAACTTGTTTTACTAAGTACTGTTGTAGTATTAAAAAATGTACCCTCCTTCTAATGTGAAGTTGTTTGTCTTCAGCTTCCCACTGTTGGATCTGGGTATGCCTTTCTCAAATTGTCCTTTAGTTCTCAGTGCTTTGTTTCTGTGAAAGCCCTGTAAAAAGTATTGAAGTGGAATCTCAATATTTTCTTTTTGATGAGCTAAACAAAATGTTGAATAATTTTTTGCTTTTATCTGCATGAGGTCTTATTTTTCAGGATGCTCTTGAATAGTGTCTCAGAACTGGATGTAGTGTGCATTCTGTTAATTACATTTAAAGAGGTAACTTCTGGCAGACTTTTTTTCAAGCAGCAAAAATGTCTTGAACTGATTGCCTAGAATCAATGTGAATCAAGATTTTTACTTTTTTCAAACTCTGGATACACAGGTTTTTTGGAACTTCTTTTTGTGTGCCAGTTAATAAATATATCAACATGATGGGATCAGCTATTGGCATCCTTTTCTGGTTGCGTACTATGTTTGTCACAATAGAATCTTTGAAGAGATTAGAATCCTTGTTCTTTTTTTCCCTCCCGACTTTGTCAACAGGCTGTGATTATTATTGTGCAGCAGAAACTCTCACCCCTTCCTCCATTGAGGCTGAAACATTACAAGCCCTAATGCTGAAAATCTGTTGAGATGGAAATCTTAGGGAAAGCTTGAATAATTTATTTTGTTGTTCCTGTGCATCTTTGCCTGTTACGAGTTGGTAAATAACTAATTAAGAAAACTGAACATCTGAAGGGCTTTTTAAACATGCTTGATGTCTTTGAGGTGGTATTTCTTACAGAAAAATAACCTCTTCAGGAAATATGCACTATACTTGAGCACAGACAAAGACAAGGCAGTAGTATGAAAACCTCATAAATTCTTTTCAAAGTTGTGATGGTATCATACTATGAAAACTCAACCAGAACTCAAACAGTTATCGGGAGCTCATGAGCTAGTTGCATCCCCAGCATGAAGTTGCTGACTTCAAATTAAATTCATATTGAAAGTCTGTTCTCTGGGAAACAAGTCCTCCGTTCTATCACTTGCCTGCATATGGTCACTGAAGAGATTTGGAATCTAGTTTTAGCTTCCCCCCCGCCCCCCCATTTATTTATCAAACACAATTCCTTGGATATCATTTCACAACACAACAGTCTTCATTTATTTATGTTTATATAATTTGAGGGGGTTAAGAAAAATAAGCTTCCCTACTTTGTAGAGGCGTTAATTTATTTCTAGGCCATATCTTGTTTTCTTTGAAGGGTTTCATTTATTTATTTGTTTATTTATTTATTTACTAGGAGGCCTTATACAATTCCTCCCTGTCTTATTACAGTGCAAGTTATTGTTATATTTTTCTCTCATTTGAATTATATGGTTTACTTTAAAGATACACATTTGGAATACTTATCTCTAAGAAATAGATTTTTCTCTTATCTGTGTAACTAATGTAAAAACATGGATGGCTTACTGATATCTGTAGCTGTTTAATGTTACACATCTCACAAACAATGTGCCAATCTCAGCCTTTTCTGTTTTTTTCCCTCTCAGAAATTTACATAAACCGTGTTGCCTCTGTTTCAAACAGATTGAGCACAGATAGAGAAGAATCTGGGAGTGGGGAAGGGAAAGAAGAGGATGGCTGAAAATACCTGAGATGGGATAGCCTGAGAAGTCCTTGCTGAATTCAAGATCTTAGAATTGAGACCTGAAACACAGCTACACAAACCTGCAGTAAAATGTATTCATTGGTGAAAAATCCTAAGCTAAGGCAACAGGAGCAGAAAAAAAAAGAAAGGAAAAGAAAAATTATAGAAACTTCCTAAGCTCCATGATGAAAGCAGTCCTCAAAGCCTGAGTAGATAGCTGTTCTTTCACCCAATTTCCCTTTTCCTTCTGTTGCTGCAGGATCCCATTTTATAGTCACTTCCCATCAGAACAGAAGGAAAAAGAAGAGAAAATTAACCCTTTAGGAACCTAAAAGAAGATAATGTGCCACTGTATCATACAGAAGAATACTGAGGCCATAACTTGTGAAGGTATTTCATGCACCCTCTCTCTTCACTGCAGCTTAACTCTTTGATGAATCACAGACAGAATTTCTATATCTTCAGAAAGTTCTGAGAAGATAAATCCTTGGGGCTACTGTATGCAAAATCCTAATAGTTGGGCAGTAACTCTTCCCAGATGTCTTTTCAAAGGAAACACCCTTCAGTTTCTTAGAAAAGTTAACATTTAATGACCACTGAAAATACTGGAGATGGTATGTGGAATACTATAGATAACTTCAGAAAGGTTATTAAAGGCCTGATTTTCCTTATGCTGGTGCCTCCCCCCCCAGACCTTGTGTATATTTGGGTCTAGGTTCAAATACAGTTCCAGTTCCATATTTAGTTTTGTACAGTCTCCATTAATCTTCATTACTTGTAATTCTTATGGTTTTTACATATTATTGAGTCAATATCCAAGAATCCAAGTGTGGATTCTTCAGAGCCTGAAAAGAGTTAAGAGTAATTAGTCCTATTTTTGCACTCAGCCAACAAACACTTGTTACATTTCAGTGTCCTGAGTTCTGTAAATAGCAAGCAATTTTTGTGTCCAAGAGTCCTTTCCAGTGGGGTTTTTAAACTTTCAGGATCCAACTACCCAAAATCCTAAAGTTACCCTTACATCCTGTCCCCTGGAAGGAAATTACAGAATTTTTAACAGTAGCATCATGAATATTTTGTATCTCAGTACCACTGCAAGAAAAAATGTAAGTACCTCACTGGAAGTCTTCAGGTATATCAGTGTGTGATTGTAAAATCTGTAGGATTCTTATTAACCAATCTTGTTACATGGTCATGAATAATTGTCCATTGTTTATCAATGGGCAGTTGGTGAAATCCTCTGTGATGACAAAAGTATTCATGCAGCAAGCAAGGAGCCCTTGGTCTGGAGTATTTCAAGTTCAAGAGTTTTTCATTCAAAATCTGGGAAACAGTATGATATAAAGCCACAGAGTAGATGTGAAATGTCCAGCAGTGCTGTAAGAACTATAGTATAAGGAAAGTCAGTTTCACAGAAACTTACCCAGAATTAATTTCAGACTTACAAAGCATCTCACCACCAGTAGATTCCTCTTGAATGACTATAACTATAGAAGCAAACAAGCCCGGAGAGCTGTTAGTTTTCTGTAACTAGTTTGGCATGGGCATATTGTCATGGCATATCCACAAAGAAGATGATGAACACCAAAATTAAAGCAAGGCTTGTTATTGTCAGAAGACTTGTAAACCCTCAGTAGGTATTCATGGCCTTGCAAATATGGTGTCTCCAACTGAATGGGATATAACACATCTCTTTTTTCTATTCTCTCTCCTTCTCAGGCTGCAGAGTACAGTTATCATTGAACTCCAGCCCCAGTGAATTTTAATGGAACACCAGCTTTAAAGTGGGACACTGGCGAAACGTACTCCAAGAAACTTTAGTAACTGCTAAGTGTTTTTATTGATGACCAAAGACTAGTTGACCTGGGTAATATCATTAAAAATGTGAATTGTTGCTGTTCATCATTTTCTATCATGACTGGTTAAACCTTACATCGGTTTACTCTTAAACTATTACCTGAGCAGCTACAAAATACCTACAGAATAAGTCTTTGATCAGCTGAAATTAACTGATGGTCAGATGCACACAAGATCTACTCACTTTTAATTTCCCATTGTTTTCTGTTATGCATTTGAAAAGGAACATGGGAAAAGTATCTGAAATGTGGAAAATAGAATTGGAGAGACTGTCACAGCAGCTTAAGCTGCTGGGACACTGATGAAGCTTTCAGGCCTTGACTACATGTTGTAAAGTAACTATGTTTTCCTGTTTGTTGGCAAGGGTCTATGCTGGGGAACATTTCCTGTAAAGATAAATTGGCAGGCAGGAATCTGTTTACATTCCTTTTACTCTAAGGCTTGGGTGTCTATAGGGCTAAGTGTCTTGTTTGCTTTTTTCAGTCAGATCATGTTTGTCTACATGACAGGCTTGCTTGAGCGGATGGGCTCTGTGGAGGTTTCCTTTCCCTAGCATTGAGGAAACTGAAGCACTGGAACATATTATATGTAATTGCAAGAACAGTTAGTAGCCAAAACTTGGAGAGCCTTGGGCCGCTTTGGTTCATGGGTTAAATCAAGCATGAAGCCATGGGAGCAAGAATCATCTCTTCTCTGCCCATAGTTAGCAGGGTAGAAAGGAATCAGGCTGGTGCAGAAACTGGAAAAATCAAAGCAGCTGAGTTCCCCTAGGGTGCTGCTCTCATTATCCACCAGTGAATAGCTCTGGCTAGAAATAATACTGCTCATCTACTGTGTGTCCTGCTCCCGGCTATAATGAATCACAGTTTGCCAGGGCAGTGCACACACCTTGACTTTGGCACTAATCCACTATCATAGCTACCTATTCCCTTGTAACAACAAGATGAGGAAACATTCAACTGAGGTAGGAGTCTGCATGGAGGCAGTTTCTTGCCATCCTGGCCATGTGCCTCTGATTTCACACAGCTCCAGGCACACAAGCTCTCACTCGGAGACTCATGATTGAAACAAGCTGGTGGTTGATTCAGACAGCTGACTGGTATTCTCACCTCTCTGTTTTTGGCAGTTCTCATTTCTGTGCTTCTTCTCAGCCTTTATTCCTTCTGGTTACTTCTCTTTCCTAGTCTTGTTTCCTTCCCACATGAAATTAGCATATTTTTAAACTTACTCTTCTATCTGATAGCAACCTTACTGCTGATTATCCACCATTGCTTATGTACCTCAACTACCCAGGGTAGAAATGATGGTGAGGATTAGGTTATGAACTGGAACCAATGGCTTTGTGGCCAAAGTCATTGCACAGAGTTACTACCCTTTGAGCATGAGTACAACAGCAATGAAAAATAACAAGATTATAAGCACTTTGGAACTTAACCATTTTCTTTTTCCCTGTCTAAGCCAAATAATGGGTCAGTACTACTGAAGTGAAGGCGGCAACTATTTCCTTCTTCCTTTCTTATCTTCACTTTACCATTTTGTTGAGCAGGAGAATGGAACAGCAAATGCTTAGATAGTCGATAGGAGAAAGGAGAAAGTGAATGGAACAGCAGAGCAGACATTGGGCCCCCTGTTTGCTTTAATTGCCAAGGAAAGATGAAGGACATTCTTGACAATGCTCATCACTTATTCTTTCACTGGTGGTGACTGAGATATATCTTTATGATACCTGCCTGTCAAAATTCTGACATTTAGGCTAAGCCCAGTGCTATCCTGTTGAGATATAACCATGTCACTTTCAAGTATCATTAGCCTACATTGAGGCTCAAGATTTCATTAGACTCTATTTCCGGTTCTGCTATGCTTGGAAAATTCTCCTTGCTAAAAATAACAAATCCCCCAAACAAACCAAGAGTCACCAATTCCCACTGATGTCTTTTTATATCAAGGTAATTCAAGAAGCAAAGTACATTTCCAGTCTTTTCTAAAAAGTAAAGACCTATAAAGAGCTTAATGGATACTGCTAAGGATGCTTGCTATAAATTAATTATTTTGCTTCTTTTATATCAGTAACATTTTAAAAATAGATTAACAAAACAATAAAATTAATAACATAACCTGTGGTCAAGCTAATGTCTAGTTAATTTTCAGGTAGAATCTTCTGCAAAAAAATTGACTTAATCAGGAAACTCCAGGTGTATGTCACAAGCAAATGCAGTGAAAAGAAGGAAAAATTTGGAATGGAATTTGCAATAGTTTCAGAGAAACAGAGACCTGATCAAGAGGAAATGTGTATAGAGCATATTTACAAATAATTTCTAATAACACATATTTCTCTTGTTTTTATAAAGGTGTATAACCTTTTATGAAGGTTCATCTCACCAAGTGGATGTCTACATCTGAGTTAGCTGTCTAACTTGAGACGGTAAGAAAAGAGAGGCAATTGAGAGATACTGCAGGAGGTGTTTCTGGATTATTTTGGCTGCTTCCTTTAGACTAATGATTTGCCTTTCAGATGTATTTACTTTTCTGCATTGACCATACAGGGAATGTAAGTTCAGATTTAAATGTCTGCATCGTAAATGTCTATGTGTAAGAGGGTTGATTCTGCCTTGCATGTGTAAAAAATAATAGCTATAAATAATATTTGTGTTGTTAAATTTCATTGCATACAGACATTTATAAAATAATAATTTTAGAATTAAGCAGTGCATATTTTAAATTTATAGGCCTCATAGCTGACAATCTGTTGCATTTATACTCTGAACATTTAGGTGTTTGCTATTACAAAGCACCTTATGCAGAGAATTGGTATGTGCAAACCTATTGAAGGCAAATCTGAAACATAAAGGAGCTGAGGAAAGCTGGAAAGTGTCTACAGGTTACATCATCCTCAAGTGTAAGAAAAGTCCTGGTGCTCAGAAAGACCTGTAGATGTATCAGGAGACCAGCTTGGCTAAGCAGGAGTCTCTTGATAGAGCTCCAATGCATAAAGGCCAGTACACAAGGGATGGAAACAGGGACAGAATACAAAGGAGGAGTCTAAACGCATTGCCCAAGGAATGTAGGGATCGTGTCAGGAAAGCGAAAACTCAACTGGAATTCAAACGTGTGAGAGACATAAAGGGCAACAAGAAGAGCTTCTAATACTATGTTAATTGTAAAAGGTTGAACAAGAAGAATGTAGGTCCATTGCTGAATGGGGTGGGTGATTTATACTTTCTTTTTGTCAATGTCCCAGGTCTCTGTCCTTACTGAAAAGGTGCAAGGAGAAAAACTACCAGCAGTGGGTGAGGACTCAATTAGGGATAGCTTGAGAGAACTTAACCCACACAAGTCCATGGGATCTGATGGGCTGACTCCAAGGATGTTGAGCGAATTGGTTGATGTCCTTGAAAGGTCATTCTCTGTCATCTTGGAAGTAATGAAAATTAAGGGAAATATCCGATGACTGGAAGAAAGTGTATGTTCCACTCATCTTCAAAAAAGACCATAAAAAATATCCAGGGAACTACAGGCTGTTTCAGCCTCACTTCAGTCCCTATGAAAATCATGGTGCAAGTCCTCTTGTAACACATTTCGCGGCACATGAAGGAGGAGAAAGAGACTAGGAAGAGTCAGCGTGGTTTAGCAAAGGTAATTCATGCCTGATCAGTCTGATCATCTTCCATGTTAAAATGTCTGGTTTTGTGGACAAGGAGATAATAGGAGATGTAATTTACCTTGAATTTCAGAAGACTATCAAAACTGTCTCCCACAATATACTCATATTCAACTTATGACATTGCAGTCCAGATGCATGGGCGAGTAGATGGATAAATAACTGGATGTTCAGGCTGAGAAGGTAGTGGAGACCAATAACTGGAGAAGTATAACAAGGGTCTGTATTGGGATCTGGTTTGCTTAACATCTTTATCAATGACCTGGAGGAAGCAACAGAGTGCTTGTTCACCATGTTTGCAGATGACACCAAATGGGGGGGATGAATCAATATACTCAAGGGCAGGGCTGCCACTCAGAGGGACTTGGAAAGTCTGAAGAAATGGACAAACAGAAACCTTATGATATTCAGCAAGGACAAAGGCTAAGTCCTGCACCTAGGAAGGAAGAATTCCTTGCACTGACACAGGCTGGGGATGGACTGCCTGAGGAGCAGCACTGCTGGAAAAGACCTGTGGCTCTTCGCAAACAGTGAGCTGAATGTGAACCAGCATTGGGCCCTGGCAGTGAAGGCAGCCAACATGCTGGGCTGTATTAGCAGGAGCACAGCCAGTTGATGATGGAAGTGGTTATGCCCCTTTACTCTATGCTTGTGAGATGGTGTCTAGAATAGTGCATCTAGTTCTGCCCCCCCGCCCTCCCCCCCAGTACAAACAGAGTTTGATAAACTGGAGTGAGTTCAGTGGAGGGTCACCAAACTGGTCAGAGCCTGGACCTGCCCTGGGCTTGTTCAGACTCAAGAAGAGACAGCTTTGGAGGCACCTAGTAGCAGCCCCCACCCCCACCCAATACCTATGAGAAGACATCAAGAAGACAGACCCAAACTCTTTACAGTGCTGCATGGCAGGCAGACAAGAGAAAAAATACATAGAGGATTAGATATAAGGAGAAACTTCTCCCCTGTGAGGACAGGGCCATGTGCAACAAGGCCAAATTCAACAAGGCCAAGTGCAAGGTCCTACACCTGTGTCAGGGCAATCATCACGATCAGTACAGACTGGAAGATGAATTGATTGAGAGCAGCCCTGACGAGAAGGATTTGGGGATACTGGTGGATGAAAAGCTGGACATAAGCCAGCAATGTGCACTCACAACCCAGAAAGCCAATCGTACTGTGGGCTGCACAAAAAGAAGCATGGCCAGCAGGTGGAGGGGAAATAATTCTTCCCTTTTACTCTGCTTTTGTGAGACCCCACCTGGAGTACTGTGTCCAGTTGTGGTGTCCCCAGTACAAGAATGAGATGGACCTCTTAAAGCGGGTCCAGAGGAGGGCCACGAAAATGATCAGAGGGCTGGCACACCTCTCCAGTGAAGAAAGGCTGAGAGAGTTGAGGTGGTTTAACTTGGAGAAGAGAAGGCTCCGGGGAGACGAGAAGGCTCTGGGGAGACCTTATTCTGGTCCTTCAATACTTAAAGAGGGCTTATAAGGAAGATGGCAAGAGACTTTTTACGAGGTCCTGTAGCAATAGGACAAGAAGTAATAGTTTTATACTAAAAGAGGGTATATTTAGATTACATATAAGGAAGAAATTCTTTATGATGAGGATGGTGGGACACAGGAACAGGTTGCCCAGAGAATTTGTGGATGCCCCATTCCTAGAAGTGTTCAAGGTCAGATTGGATGGGGCTTTGAGCAGCCAGATCTGGTGAACAATGTCCCTGCGCATGGCTGGGGGGTTGGAACTAGGTGATTTTTAAAGTCCCTTCCAACCCAAACCATTCTATGATTCTGTGACTCTATGATTCTATAACAGTCAAGCAAGTGAAGCATCTTGCCCAGAAAAATTGTGCATCTCTGTCCCTCAGGGTTTATAAAACACTGGTATAAGTCTCCTGAACTTGCAATGAGATGCTCTTCCCCAGATACTTAAGACTGTTTTATGAAAGTGCATCAAAGACAAAGTCATTAAGCCTTAATTTTTTGTTAATTTGTTTTAACAATTAGAATAGATATTGAGTACTCAGCAGAATTTTTGTCAATATTAGGAAAGGATTTCTCAGGCCTTCCTTGAAATAGTGCTGCTTAATAAGCTTTAGTTTTACCAAGTTATTTTTTGCAAGGAGTAAGCATGAAAAAGTGGTATATTATGAAAAGAGGAAAGTTTTCCTTTGTGTTATGGACTAGTGGTGCTAGGATCTAATGTCTCTTGAAAATGAGATTTAGCAGAAAGCAATGCCTAAAGGACCTATGATTATACAGATTATGGAAAGAGTATGGAAAGAGTAAAGATAAACTGTTCATACTGAGGCTGAACAAGAAGCTCACATGATTGAGAGTTATATAATTGGGTAAAAAAAATTGAACCTTTTGTTTAGCAGTCTACATTCACCCCAGACTGAAAACCTGAGAAAGGTAAACACACAAGAAATAAACCATTTTCATTTGCTATTATATATATCAAAATTCTGACTGTTCTTAGCTGTTATATGAAATGGAGAAAGAAAGTAAAGTTATTAGTCAATCTGTAAAATAAGAAATTACAGAATGCAAAATAAAAATAGGTGGCAGCACCTGAAACATTTATAAATTATAACCTCAGTGGGAATGTTACACTTTTAGAAAGAAATCAAATTAATTAAAGATTAATTAATTGTTTTATTATCAGAGCAGCGCAGATAAGTAACATTTGGGATGGTAATCTTCATGAAGACAGAGCTAGAAACTGTTCAAAGGTTTTAACCTGTTAATTAAGCATATAAACAATTTTAAAATTAGAATTAAAATTAGTGTTACTTGACAAGAAAGTTTTGCATTTTGTACATCTCTTGTCTACCTTGTAATCAGGACATGAATATGAAAACAATGAATACAATGATGGGGTCAGCAATAAACTATGTTAGCTTTTTAATTAACAGTGTTATGTTGCTCTACATATACATGCATGTGAAACTAGAGTTGAGTTCCTAAGATCCCATCCTATATAAAGTAATTTGTGAGAGAATTTCTTCAAACTACTTTGGTGAATTAACTCATTTCTTAAAACTTTTGTGAGGCAAATCAGAAAGAAAGCACTCGGAGTGCCAAGTTTTCAGTAACAACAAAGAGGTCTTAGCCTGCTAGAAAGACAGCTGGATACATGATGACATATGGAGAGAGACTGACATTGTCATGAAGGTCAGCTAGATATTGAAGTACCAGGTAGGATGAATTTTAGAGAGCAAAATGTAACAGCCAAGTAGTTCCTTCCTCTCTGTCTTTTCTGGCTGTTTAACAGGAAGCAAAGGTCTCCCTCTTCTGTGTGTAAATTTTTCCAGTGGTGAGAAAGCAAGCTCTAGGTCACTATTAGTCTAGGATTGTAGGTATTGTTTGTAGCTCTTTATTCCAGGAAACATTACCCCATCTTTTTCCTGTGTCCCTTTTTATTGTGTCATTAGTTAGCAGTATTATATGTCAATGTGCTTTCTTATTGTGATGTACCACAAACATTTGTATCCTCTCAGTTTGAATGTTCTTACTGACCTTATTTCATAGGCACTTATAATTAAGCCCATATTCCACTTAATACACACTTAAATCATCTACAGAATTTTTATTTGGGTACATGTTTCCTGAAAAGGATTTATTTTGAACATAGCCAGTTTTTTATTTAGGTAGTCAAAAATATATATGAACTCATTTAATTTATAAAAATTGAACTGATGTGCTTAACTAATGTTTTACCAACTATAGTTCTGAAAATGAAAAAACCTGCATTTTCGTGTTCCAAATTTAAAGCAAATTCTCCCCCATCTGTTATCACTGAATGATAACTCCCTAATCTTTTACAAAAGTTATTTAACATCACTATGATCATTCACGTTCTGTAAAAATTCCACAATCCTGAAGTACACCTGTCAATCTGTTTTCCTGCTACTTTAAATCTCATTTTCACCTTTGCAGCTGCTTACAAACTAACTCAAAATTTGGGGATGTGGGTTGTTTTGGAGTTTGTTTTCCAAAGGAATTACCCAGTTGTAATGTTCTGTCACCTTTTTTGACATATGCTAAAATAAAGTCTTGAAATCACAACTATGTGCATCATACTTCTTTATATTAAAGCAGCTTGTCCCTAGCAATTATCAGATTACAGCAGTCCATTTCTCAGTGCCCATTTCTATCAATTTTGTGAACAGGGGTTTGTTCCACAGTGCCTTGATGCTATACTTTTTAAACCCACCATACTTTGTTATCTTTAAGTTCTTGCAGAATGAGAACCTGCTTGAAAATTTCACTGCATGGTTTGCTATCCCTTTTGAATGACCACAGCTCCTTCATCTCAAGCACTGTCTTCTATTTCATTGCAGACCCACATGCTCTGGGCGTGGTGACCTCTTTAAATATCTCACCTATAAACCTTTCATTCTAGTGAATGCTGCATACTGTGGCAATTTGTCTGTTGGGATCATCAGTCTTGCTCTTGAGGTTCACATATGCTCTCTTCAGATGTCTTCATCCAGGAAACACCACATCTTATTCTGCTCACAGATCATAAGATTCCTCTTTGGTTTAGGTCCCTAATCCCTCAGACTCAGAGTCTCTTTTAACTTGTAAGAATAATACTGAAGGGGGAAAAAAAGACAATAAAACTGGATGTAACGACAGCCAATCAGTCAGTAACCCCCCCTTACTCCTCCCTTACCCACTTACAATCAGCACCAGCTGTAGTGCAATTAAACTCAGCAGGTGTTCAGAGGAATTACATTTTATCACCACCATCCCCTCTCCTCCTCTGCTCCCCCTTCTCTCCCCCCTGACTCCCACAAGACCCAACTGCCTTTCTTTATGGGTCTATAAAAAATAGAGCAAGTCAGATATATAACAGCACTAAAGCAACCAAAGAATTAGTAAAAGAAGATGAAGATAGATTGAAGAAAATGTGCTCACAGACATTCATGGGGAATGTTTAGAATAAAAACATTAATATTGCTTAAAATGATAGTTATAAACTCTTCAGGGTGTCTTCATTGTCTTTTCCCTTCATGTAAAGCCCTTAACTTGATTGTACAAGGTTCTGAACATCCTTGTTTGGATTCAGTAATGTGATTCATCATATGCTTATGAAAACCATGATGATGGTTTCATGTGGGCTACTCACATGCTTAAAATTACCTATGCATGCAAGTATGCTGATGATCATGTGCTTAGCACCTTACAGAATCAAATGTTAAATAAGTAATATTATCAATTCATGGAAATAGTAACTCTGAAAGGGTTAAATGGAGGACTCTGAATTTTCATGTTACTAACTACTACCATTTGTCCCTGAAAAACTAAGTCAGAGTATATTTTATATCGTACATTGTCCATTAGAAGGAAGAAAATAAATCCTTCTTGTTTAGTATTTCTTTCATTGATGCTTGTTTAGTGTTTCCTCACTTTCTTAGCTTATTTTTGTCTGTCTTCCTATGATCAATCTTCATGTTTTCTAGCAGATGTTTCTATTTGTATTCACTCAGCTTTGCCAGTATTCTGAATCACTGTAAAGACGGTAGCCAGGCAGATGACTGTGGAAGTGATAGAGTATTCTAATACTAACATATCAAAAGTTACCACTTTAATATAAAAGTTCAGTCTTTTTCTCAAAAATATGACTTTTATCAGATCTTGCTGTATGTAAATTGAATGTCAAAAGGAAAAGTTATAATTTTGAAACTAGAAGGTTTCAATGATGTTGATGTTAATCATATCATAGAAACAATTACTTATTTTGAATTAGCTGTTATACTTTCAGAATTCTAAATTTTATTTTACGCAGCTTGTATTTCTGTATGCTATTTTTAATGCAGTGGTTTTCTCTTACAATGTGATCACCCAAGAACTTAATCAAAACTGGATCTCATGTTCTTATGCTAATAAAATTTACTGTGGTAGAAAATAGAAGAGTTTTAATTAGTAGGACCACATGTTGCAGCATCACATGGTACAGTTGTATCACTGAGTATGTAGCTTTCTGTGTAGACTGAAGCTGTATCTGCCTTTGAATTAGGTATTTTAGTAATACCTAGTAACAGTTTTAATATTTTGCCCCAAGAGCATATGAATACAGTCTTCTAAAAGTTTATAATTATTCTTTAAAATGTTAAAACCACCTAGAAAGTTGAGAATTTTTCTCTCGAAGAGGTTTAAATACATGCAGATCCGAATTCTTTTATAGTTTATACTTTAATTTCATTTAAAATGCTAGAAGCAGGCATACATTCAAAGGGACTAAGTACAAAGGTTCAATACTGCTCATGGAACAGGCAGGCAAAGGTCCTGTGAGAAAGTTAATCATGTACTCAGAGACTGTAAAAATACACATACAGACAGATTAACATTGCACAGCCAAATCTAGCTGCTGCATTTCTTAGCCTCAGACTGTTTAACTTGATATTCTTTTATCGTAGTTTTTTATGCAATTCCCTAGGTATTAAAGCAGAAAACATATGAACAAAGAAAGCTAGAACCTTACTGACTCCTAGGAACAACATTAGAAGGACTGGAATCTTTAGAGCTAATGAAGCTTTTCAGCAAGTGAAGCTTTAGAATAATATAAATAGTGAATTTTGACACGTTATGTGGATTGACCACTGTAGTGGTACTTGGCCCTATAGTATAGGGGTATAAGACCACTTAACCACTAGATTTCAGAATTGTTTCTTAAATCAGAAAGGATGTGGAGCATACTAAGGAATCCTGGGCTGTATTACAGGTTTTATGAGGCAATGTGCTGAATATCTTTCTATTGTCTTCATCCCAGCCTTCTTCTTTCTGCATTTTTTTCCCATTTCTTTTGCCTCAGCCTGTCTCTTTTCCCTCTAAACAGCCAAGAAATCAATTGGTCTGGCATTCCATTCCCTCTGCATATAGCTGGAACATTTCTAAAGCTCAGTTCATTGTAAAGTTTTTAGATTAGCTTGGAAGATATCAAAAGATAGACATTTCACCACGTTTCTCACAGCAGTTTAACCTTCTAGAGGGGAATCATTAGAGCTGAGTGAGGTGTTGAGAAATAATTCACTTGAGAAAAAATGCGACTCAGCTATCAATGGAGTTGGTTTGAATTCACCAAATATTTTCCATTCTTCAATATTTGATACATTAGTTGCTGGAGGTATAGTTTCTTCTTTTACCCTGTAGCCCATGGCTGAACAGTCCTCAGGGTTATGGAACCCAAATGTGATTTAATGGATCTGAACTGCTGGCTCTCCTCTTTGTCTCAGTGCTACATTGTATAATGTGGAGCATAGAAACAGCTCCAACAGGAGATCCAATTTTTTCTAAATTAACCGACAGCATTTTTACTGGGACACCTTAATGAAAGCTCATTAGCAAAGAGGAGTATCAAACCTCTATCTTCATATTTCAGAACTGCTCTTTGAGGAAAGAAAAATCAACTACTTCCCCCCCCCCCCCCCCCTTATAATCATCACATGAGGCATTCTGAAGTGGGTTGTGTTAATTTCAGTACAGTAAATGGATGCTGCAAGTCAAAGTTGTTAACATGATCCCATCTCTGTATAATAAGCAATTAAACAAGGTCTGGGATTTTGAGTACAAAGAGACTTTGGTCTGCCTCACAGAAATTCCTGTATAAGTGATCACCATTGAGCAAAGCCTTTTTGAATTATTTCTAAAGATGGAGAGAAAAATGACAGTAGAACATTTTAAAAATGAAGTACTGAAAAATGATTTTATTTTTAACAATTTCCTGATTTTCCTTTGCTGGAGACAATCTTTATAAAAGAAAACCTTTTAAAGCTGTAGGTCAGATAGTGCTATGTACAGTTCTGGTCTCAGTGTTTCAAGAAAAATATTGTGGAATTAGAGAAAGTATACGGAAGGGCAACTAAAATGATTAAGGGGATGGAGCATCTACATTATGAAGAGAGACTAAAAAGGCTTGGCTCTTCAGTTTGGAGAGGAGAAGGGTGGGGGGTGATGATGTGATGATAACTGAGGTTTACAACAATTATAGAAGCAGAGAATAAACTGAATGCAGAGCTGTTATTCATGAAATCCCGTGGTACAAGTAGAAACTGCACAAAGAAACTAGCAGGTGGCTAGTTTAAAACAGTTAAAAGGAAGTGGATAGCCAACTTCTGGGATTTGCTGCCATGGGACTGTGTAAAGGCAGAGAATATCTGTCAATTTAAAAAGGGATTAAGACTAATACATGGACAACAGGTCCATAAATAGATACTAAAAGCAGTGAACAGAGACGTACCCTCTTACACCTCCGACACAGTAATTGTGGATGCTAGTCAAGGAGATGGACCGCATAAAGTGTCCAGTCTCATGCATTCTCCCTGTATAGCTTCTCCCATTATCACTGTTGGAGACAGAAGACTGGTCTTGATGGTCTGACCCTGGAGAGCATTTATTTTATGTTTCTGTCAGTGTCTTATGTATGATTGCAAAAGCTGGAAGAGCTGGGAGTAATGTCATCTTGAGCAAGACAGTGGTGTCTATGAGAAGCAATGAATTCCGTCTTCTGATGCTTTCTTAATTCAGAACTGAGTACCAAATGGGAGTTTCTGCTTCTCATAGCTGCAATATAGCAGCTGAACATCAGCATTTTTGCCTTTTTGAAAAACAGTTTTCTACTGTCTGCTAAATATTTATCACCATACTAAAACTCCTTTTAGGAATGAAGAATACAATACTCCATATCATATTTGAACATTACCCTGATTTGAAGTCATTAACAATAGTAGTAAAAACCTTTGTTTTTAACATAGTAGGGGGACAAAAACAGTTGGTTGACATTAGCTACTTAGCATTGCTTGTCATTTCACTTTGCTATTGGACCATTCTGGATGAATTGGATTGAACACAGTGATAAGAAAGGTGTAGATACATGATATGGAATTAAATAGTAGGCTCCAGTATGATTTCTACCACACATAGGATATATTAAAAAAACCCCATCATGTATATGCTACACAAACAAATATAACACTATTTGTCTAACAGTAAGGTCATACTATAAACTTCTGGTTTGTTTCAGGCCTGTTTGAGCAAAGCATTAGGAGGCCTGGTGCCCTGCATCCAAAGGCATTTGCTTCCTTTCATAGAGCAAAAGGTACATTAGCTAGAGGTCCAACATTGCCAGAGTCCTGTCAAATATCTAACCAAACTACAGGTCATTATTGTTCACTAAGGTAGGCTAAACAGCGTATCATAGATTTCCCTGGTGAATTTTTGTGTGTGTGAGGATTTACATGTAGATTTGCCAAGATACCAAGCCTGGTGGACTTGTTAGTGTTAGGTTAACGGTTGGACTTGATGATCTTAAGGGTCTTTTCCAACCTAAATGGTTCTATGATTATATAAGATAATCATTCCTAGCCCACACACTGGCAAGCCTCCTAGCGACCTGTCATTCATGTTTTGTTTTGTGTTTTCACCTGCTACTATTACAAAATTAGATTGCTTACTTCTGTTTGTCTTCTAATTCTTTCACAGAAGCTTTGAAAAACTCAGAAACCTATAGTCTGCCAAGCTGTACTGTACACATTTCATTTTTCCTGTTTCCCAGGGGCTGTCCTAGGGAAAGGCTACAGGCTTATAGATGTTGATTTGGAGTTAAGGCTCTGTCCCATGTTCCTGCCTGGGCTGTAGTTCCTCTCTTGTCACTTCTGACCTGCCTGTGGTTCAGCATCTGTTACGGACTTCACTGGTCTTTCTCACCACTTCATTCTCATACAGACTTTCTACTCATCATCCTAGGCAGCATTGCATAAATTTACATAATATCCAAAGATATTTACTCTTGCTAAAATACATAGTGAACACTCCTACAATGTAGGAGCAACCTCCTACAGTGCTTTCTGAGCCACTCATTCTCTGATCTCCCCAAGAGGGGTCTACGTCTTCATTTTCTTTGTCACTTGAGAAGGGAGAATCATTTTACTCCTGTCTCACTTAAGCAATCACTTCTAGTCATCTTACCTGCAGTCAGCTTGCATGCATCTCCAGGGATAGAAATCTATCTACTAGTCCTGCTTTTGAGTCAGATGAGCATTTGCTGCTGAATCTTCCAGCTACAAGAACCAAGCAAGCTAGTCACCAGGGAATGTATAAGGTATAAATGTATCTGTTCTCCACCTTACCCCATCAATCTTTGCATGAGGCATCTGGTATTGGGAATGACATTGTTGGCTAACCAGGACTCTCTACCTATTATACTTCCTAAAAGTGTAGTTCACCTTACAATTACAGACAATGAGTATGTCCAGATTTTTACTGTTTTATGATAGTGGACTGCTAAGTAGTCTCCAGCTGTACACTTAATTCCATGCTTTTCCACCTCAGTTTTTCCTTCCACTTTTCAAAAATTGTAATTATCCATTAGCTTCTAGAGGTGCATCTCTTTGAAGTACTAATTATATTTGTTACTCTTTATGATTCTCTTTTTCTTTGACCATATTGAAAGTAAGTGCTTAACAATCATGGATTCTTAGGTAACCATCAGTTTCCAGCTCAAAAATTAAATGGTCTTTATCTCTTATGATGATGGACAAAACACCCTCAATTACAATAGCATTATGCAGCAGCAGTATTTTTTAAAAAAACACTAATGATGTTTTATTGGTAGATACTTTAACACTCATTCCTAATCATCCTCTTTCTTCTCCTCGTTCCTTTGTGTACAATTCAGACAGTTTCTGTTCTCATTTTTGTCTGAGTGCCAGAAGCAGTTTCTCTTCAATCCTTAATTTTCAGTTCTGCTCTCTGTTACCATTACAGCCTCAATGTGCAAATAGCAATCACAGCAAATTCTACCAACTTTAGCTGAAAACTGATCTTTTTCAGGTGGGCTGTTCAACAAAATTATCATCTGGGGTGCACAGCATGTTATTGGGGGTATTTGCATGGCCCAACCTTGGCAAAATGGCTGGGATAACAACAGCTGACAAGACTGGAAAGTAAGAGTAAGGGTGGGTGAGTGGGATACCCAAACTATTCACCCCAGACTGATAATGCTGAAGGGAAAGATGACCATCAACGGATTAAATGCTCACCAAGATGCTACAGAGACTTTTGAAACAGAGGATTCAGCTTGAAAAGAAATAAGAAGTACAGGAGAAGAGAAGTTTGGAGATTTGGGGGGGGGGGGGGGGGGGCAGGGGGAAGGGGAGCAGGGCAGCAGTAGGGCTGGCATGACGCTGCCAGATGTGACCCAGTGGCACTGGGGTCTCTGCCTGGACCTGGCAGCATGGTACCCCTGTAGGTGCCTCCAGTTACCGCCTCCAGCTAGCCCATGGCCAGCACAGGGGCAGCCACTTGCAACTCATGGAAGGGTATTTAGAAATTTGTACATGTGTAATAACATTTTGTAGTATTGTGGTGGTGTATCTGTTATGTTGCTGATACTCATCCTAATGTGTAGTTCACTGCCTGACAGTTCATTACCTATCTTTACTAAATCAATGAACCAGTTTGATCCTGATTTGATTGGAACTATGTGAATTGAATAGTTTTTCCCAGTGACACATGCCGAACATGCAGAGTGCTCAGTCAGTGTATATGCAAACTTGAACTAAAATGAGTATGTGCAGGTAGGTTATTTTCAGAATTTAATTAAGCCACTGGATACTACAAATGCAAAAGAATGGATTTATGGATCTAAGCATACAATCAGAAGTTACTGAGTTACCACCTATCAGTTGAGCAATTCAGTATTGGTAACTTCATCTTCATCTGCTTTGTCACTCAAGAGCACTTTTAAGTCAAGTCTCAAAATAAAATGCAACATATAATTTAACGCCTTATCATGCATATTTCATTGTAATGGCATTCCCATTTTTTAATTAAAAAAAAAAGTCATTTCACTGAATCAGGCTGATATAAAAATCTAACTGGAAAATATTTTTGTCACTGAGACATTTTCTGAATTTTTTGCTGTTTAGGATGTTTTCTCTTAGATGTTCCTGAAGGTTTCTTCCATTGTTAGAAATGCACTCTACCTTTTAATAAGGTTTACAAGAAGACTTTTAAAAGGTTTATGATTAGGCAAACTCCCCAATGAGTCTTTCCTCAAAAATAATTAATTGTAAGACTTAGAAGGAAATAACCTTGTCATTTCTGACTTCTTTGCTTGTAAAATTCTATTACTTACATTGTATTAGTTGAAAGTCAAAAAGGTACAAATTTATTTTGCTATTTCTATTAAGTGATGTTTGAAGTCAGACTTCTGTCAGACTGAGTAGTGAAAATCAAATTTGTCATGGATCTCAAACATTGTGTGGTACAGTCTTTAGACACAAGAACATTTAGGTTGGGAAATGAAAACTGCTGGGTTCTTTCCAGTACTGTACTAAAGGCAGGAAAAATTTACATTATTTTAGCTAAAATCTATTTCTAGATCATTCTTTAAAAATACTGTGTAAATAATCTTTTAAATTTAAAAACACAAGAAATTGCAATCTGGAGTTTTTGGGGGTTGTGGGTTTTTTTGGTTGTTTTGCTTTGTTTTGTTGGGGTTTCTTCAAGAATTTTTAAATATATGAAAAATGTGAATTATCAGGAGTACCACTATTGTGAAAATATAGTGGCACAGTACTAAAAATTGCAGAAATCACTTGCTGGGTAGTAGTAACCAACAAAGTCTTTAAAAGGCAACAATGTAATGACTTTTAACAGTTGCACTTTGGTGGTGTTGAACTAAGAATGAAAACGTTTAGATTTTATAGCAGATGAATAAACACAAAGAGGAACTCTGTCAGAGACTAAAGAGTTTATGTTGGTGTCTCAAACATTGTGGCGAGACAAGTTAAGGTCTTCATAGAGACAAGTTAAGGTCTCCATAGCGACAAATTAGGGTCTGCGTAGCACCACTAAAGCACAGGTGAGAAGCTGATTGGCACAGAGCTGGGAAGGTGTGTCGGAGGATGCACAGTTCTGTCTTCTGATGCGCCTTACAACTCACCATATATGGCCACAGATCATACAGAGTTCATTTGAGGAAGGGGCTCATGACCGCCCAAAAGACCCCTCGCGACCACCCCCAACAATAGCGCCTGTGCAGAAGACGAAGAACATTCTGGAACAAGAACCATATAAGTCCTCAAGGGGGCGAGACTAAAGGTGGGGACTAGCTGATAAAAGACACAACTCCAAGGAGCCACGCCCACCACCAGAGGATTGCCACGTTCACCATCAACATCGCAGGATCCAAGTGTGGTTGTCTCTCCTGACACACACCCTTTATCTTCTTTTTCCTTTCCTCTTATAAGTATTTCGATTAGAACCCACATTGCCTATCATTACTCTTTCCTAGTTCAGGTTGCCTACCATTACGCTTTCCAAGTTCAGGTTGTTTCTACCATCAATAAAGTGTTTAATTGATCATTTGGTGTCGTTTCGCCTTAATTTAGCCCAAGGGAATCACAGAACCACCACAATGCTCTCTGGGCAGCCCAGTTTTGATCATGACAAACTCTAAAGCAAAGAGTTCATTACTGTAATCTCACTAAAAATTAGGTTTGGAAAGGTATTTATTATTTATGGTTTTGAACAGTCACTGCAGTAATTATTTAAATTGCAGAAGTACTTATAGAAACATCACTCAGTATGTCTCACCCTTTGACAACGAATAATAGAAAACTGCTTTCCTGAATACTATTTTCCAAGCAGTTTTGCAAACTTCGCATAAAGAGAATTTGTCGTGCTAGATCAAATATATGTATGGCCTAGTATCTTATCCACAACAATGGTCAGTAGTAATCTCTTCTGGGATGAGTAAAAGAATTCTGCAAACATATAGTGAAATACTTCACTACTATAATCACTGAATCTCCAGCAGTTTGTGGCTCAGTGTTTTCTTGGGCCAGAGATGGTACTATTCTATATAGTAACTCCGAAGAAGTCTTTTTCCATAAACTTTCAATTTGCTTTTTTATCTTTAGAGTTCTGTAGCAATGAGATTCACAGATCATTTGTGTTGTGTGAAGTATTTCTTTTTAATTTGTTTTAAACTTTGTCTCCAGATAGTTTATTTGATATTGACAGGGTTTTTTTTCTATTAGGGAAACAAACTCTTCCCCTTTATTTATTAATTTATTTATTTATTTTTAATGATTTCCATTATTATAGTCTTTATCATCTCCCTGGCCACTGAATTCTTTATCAGGATGAGAAATCTCAGTCTATCCACTTGCTACTTGAGTAAATGGTCTTCCATACCTTTCGGTATTCTCATGGTAATTCTTTGTACTTTAGACAATAGTTCCTCAAATGGTCAGAGGCATGTAGTGGGAAAGAATGTCATAAGCCTTACCAGAGGCAGGGTGCATTTTCTCTTCCATTCACCAGCCATTTTACCTCATCACAGAAAGAGATTAGATTGGATTGATGTGTTCTGACTAGTTTGGCTAAATCATGTAAACATCATAGATCTCAAACACAAGGTGGGAACACAAAGAATAAGAACCCCATCAGAATACGAAGTAAAAATCTAGTGTCAGCAAGCAAGGACAAAATCACAAAATCCAGTGAAGAAAATATGACATGGCTAGCAAGGGGACATGGAAAAGGAGGAACAGACAATAAAATTATTGGTACCCAAAAAGCCAAAGGTAGCTTGATAGTCTACTTAGTGGAGTAGGAAAGGTAAAGCCAAGTGATGATGGAAATCACAACAGCTTTAATGCATAATGCAAGAGTTTAGCTTCCTCTAGGTTTTTTAAAGAGCTGCCTGATGAAATCCTAGATTTGACAATGGTTATCTCTGGTACTTCACGAAGAATTGGTGCAATACTGGGTTCTTGGGAAGAGCTAAAAATTTGTGAGCAGAATACTTCAACTGAATTATGCAGTTAGTCTAGGAAGCCTCTAGTTAGCTCCTCCAGGTTTTACACCTTTGATGAACATGGCATATATGGCCAGAATTTCCAACATTCAGCACAAACTCTTTCAAAAGGGCTTGTAAGCCACATAATTCAGAAACTTTATAATTGATTTCCTGCTATTTAAATTTGTGTTAATTTTGTTCTCTCTGCTGTGGTTTTCATCAGCATTACCTTTTATGGTTTTGTGTATATTTCTATATATTTGTATTAATTCATGAGCATCTTTTTTCATAACCTTTTGTGCTTTTTTTAAGAGAAAGTATACACACATTTATTTTTCCATAGGGTTTTTTTTTTTTTTGTTGGTTCTTTTTTGGTTTTTGTGTACAAGTACATGTGGTAAGACCAACTGTTACTGATTTATTCTTTGAGGAACTGTGGAAAGGAAGAAAAAAAGAACTTTTTCCTTTCTGGGTGAATCATTTGTACTTCTCAAACATTATCTTCTGACTTTGTTCTCAGCACTGTCATAACTTGGATGGACATTTTGTTTCTTTGAAATGTATTTATTTTCTTAGTTTCTTTATATGTATACCAATAAGCCAGACTCTGGCAGCAGCCTCATTGCTCAGTAGGGTGTGCCAAGGCTGTTATGAATGTTGATGACATGCTTCAACCATGTGCTTTTTTACAGAACATAATAATGCCAGCTGAGGCAGTGTACAAAAATAATTTTCTTTAAAACCACTTTTTTTTTTTTTATTATGTACTACCAATTGATGTTCTTTAAGGGACTAGAAAGAGGAAACACTTTTCCTACTGATGTATTGGGCACTAGGCTAATTAATTTTAATTTTCATCCCCTCTTCAGTGGAAAATTCTTCTCCATTATACATAAGGGTAAGCAAAAAGCACCCAGTTGGTGATTTTTCCCCAGTCAACTGTAATAACACGCTTTTCCAGAACTTGCTTAGAATTTGGTCATCAGACAAAAAGGAAATCAATTCTTTCCTCTCTCATTTTCTTCTGAGGTAGTATAATATACCTATAGGAATACTACAATAGTGCAAAAAGGCTGTCTCAGTCCAGTTTGTTTACTAAAAATGCCTGAAGTTAGCATTATTATCTGGTTAGTGGTGGAGAGAATATAATTTTCTCATAAGGTAATCAAACCTGTCATGTATCTCTTGATATTGGCTGTCTTGCAATGGTTGATTTAGCTGTGAATATATGGTGAAACAATAATCACATTGCAAAAAAGGCAATATTTGTATTCCACTACCAGTAAGTTCTGCAGAAGAAGGCTGTGCTTAATATCAAGAACTGTCTTCCAAGAAGTGGAAGAGTGAAGTTAAATATCTACTGTGAAATACAGGAATAGAAAGCATTTTTTCTTGGAATCTATAACCCGATTGTCTTAATTTATTTTCATAATTTTTCAACTTTAATCCAGACATCTTGCTAATCTCTTAAGCAACATTGTTTTTCCCTTCCTATGGTGACATGTTTTCTAGGTTGTCAGTTGAACAATTCAGTGCTATTAGACTTGGAATTTGAATCTGTACAGTAAAATGAAACAAAAAAAGAGATTTGACCTGTCCTATGCTTTAGGACAGCTGCTTTCCTTTCCCCATCTTCCCCTGCTGACCATGGTATACTTTAATTCTTCATGTGAAATCCTGGCTTCGACTTATTTTAGTTAGAATTTGGCCATTGACCTCCATGTAAAGAAGATTCACACTCATATGATCTGTTGATGCAAGGAAAACAAGAGCAGACAAAGAGATAACCACGCTATGGTGAATTTGGTCAGTGGAGTATATTAATCCATTTGCTATTTAGAAGAAAATTCTTCTACAATTTCTTCTTTTGTTTGTTATCTTTCTCTCATTACTTTTAATTAAAACACTTGCATGACATCAGGATATTTTTTGAAAAAAACTACCTAGACTTGTAGCTGATTTCTCACCAAAAGTAAATTTCATTTCACCATAATTTCTAAAAAAACTCAGTGTGTTTAGCAATAAGGTTTTGTATTTTAAGCAGATGGAAGCCACAGAGAGATTCTTAATATAAAGGTTTCTCTGTAAGAAAACTTCCTGCATAATGAAATCAATGAAGAACATAAATGTTTTTAAATAGAAACATTTTGCAGGTGCCAGATTTTTTTTTACCTTAAAAAATAATTAAGAGTCACAGTTAACAGCAATTTAAGAGTAAAGAAAAATTTATAAAGCATGGACCCATTGCTCCTATGGACCTCACTAATTAAATGTCTTCATTTTTAATAGCTGAATATTTAAAAAGGCTGAGGTCAGTAAACTGAACTAGAAGGGGAAAAATCTAAAGTTAGATACATGAGCAACATGATAAATGCAATGAACAGGATGATCAACTAAATCAAGCTGAGAAAGTGAACTAGCAACTGGAGCATGAACAGGAGATTCATATAGAACAGGTATTATATACTTTATTGGGGCATTAAAGAGATTATTTTAATACTTTTATTCTTTTTTTTCATGGTGAGGCATAGTAATACACTGTCTTAAATCACAAGGATTTGTTTTAAGATCAGAAAGACACCAAAATTTCTGTAGTTGAACAGTATTTCCTGAATTTGTCAAAAATATCATTACTTTCCTTTAGTTTGGTCTTTATGTATGACATTTGTTTCCTTATGAAGAGGTACATATAAAAATTATATTTATCATAGAAAGAATTCCAAGATTCAGGGCTAAGAGAGCTGACTCTATTTTGGGTGTCCCCCCTGCAATTGACATAGTCTTCTAAGCCAGGAACTTCCTTCCAAATTGTCATATATTTTCCATTCTGTTTCAATGTTCAAGTATATGTACTTGCAGCATAATGACATTTGAAGGGAAACCTGATCTGAAAATTGATGCTGGTATGCATTAAACTGTAGGTAATAACAATTTAATAGCTACAGTGTCCTTACCTGGAAATGGCTGATGACATCATTATTGACATTACCTTGCCCATTGTTTTGGCACCTTCTGTAATACCTTCAAAAGCAGGGAAATATCTTAGGATGTGATAGGGTTTGCAACTTCTGCATAGTGTTGTTTATACAACTGTTCAAACTAGATGTTCTGCAAATAAAAGATGGAAAACATACTGAGGAAAGTAGCCTTGGCATAGCTATTCATGTGCATCTGTTGCATGTTTTACTTCATAAATGATGTCCCAGACTAATAGCTGCCCAAATAGAGAGGACTGCAAACCTGTGACAGTTTCAAAGTTGCAGCAAGAGCTTTTAAAGCACAAACAGACATGACACAGGATGATCTTAAAGGTCTTTTCCAACCTAAATGATTCTATGATTCTGACACACTTTTTTTTTTATATTTTTTCAAGACTCCTATATGTTTTCATATCTTAAAAAATTAAATAACCCTTAAGACAAGAAAAGGTGTGTGAGAAAGCTTGAAATAAACTATATGTAACAAACTGTAAGTATACAGAAGACATAGGGCATGATTGCATGGATGCAAATAGCTTCAAATAAAGGAAATGTGGTTGTTAATAAAGCCTGATACAGTTCCGTGCTTCAGAACTGTGGGCAATAAAGCATTAGTTCTACAGAAACATATACGTGTTCTGAATAAGGATATCTAAAATTAATTTCTTAACTTACAAAAACTTAATATTCAAAATATAAACCCAAAAGACCCCAAGCCCAAAAACAACTAAGAAAAGCTAATGAAGACCCTCCCGATACACACACACACACACACACACACAGAAGTATAAAGAACATCTGCAATGAGCTGGAAAACTGGAATTGCTGAACAAGCAGCAGAAGTATAGTGTTCACTTAAAAGTGCTGGGGTTGTTTCATTATTTATATTACAGATGTGTAATTGCTATAAAATGTCTTTTAAATTCCAAATACAATTAGTTCTTGTTACAGGGAATAATTAGCACTTGTGCATTTTGTAGAACAGTTTTATTTCATGCTGTAAATGATTGCCTGAAATAAAACATTGAACTTTTTCTATGTTGTATATGTATTCTTTTGGATACAAATCTTTTCAAAAGATAAACCAAACTGAATATATATTAAGTATATTAAATATACTAAATGCACATATTAAATATACATATACAATATGAATACATATTATTTATTTTTACACATGATAGACCAATATAAAAAATTCTATGGTTTTGTGTGATTTTTCCATGATCCTGCTTTTATTTGATCCTAAAAATTATAAGCCTTCAAGCTGTAATTTGGAAAAATATCAGTATTAGAAAAAGTTTAATGATTGACTAAATCTTTTATAAACTTTAATACCTGTGAACATGAAGGACTGAAAATATTGATGAAAGTGAGCCAGGTTTTCAAAGTTTCATAGCTCAGTACCTGTAGTGCATCAAATCAGCTGAAGACTTGCTCCTAGACATGGTACACCTTCTGCTCTTTTCCTTAACATGCTGTGATACTGTTAAATGTTCTGCTAACCCAAAATATCTTCTATTAGAAAAGTCATAGAATCATAGAATCATAGAATCATCTAGGTTGGAAAAGACCTTTAAGATCATCCAGTCCAACCATTAACCTACACTACCAAGCCCACTCTAGACTAATCAAGGGTAGACCAGACTAAACCATATCCCGAAGTGCCACATCTACCCGTTTTTTAAACGCCTCCAGGGATGGTGACTCCACCACCTCTCTGGGCAGCCTGTTCCAATGCCTGACCACCCTTTCCGTAAAGAAATTTTTCCTAATTTCCAGTCTAAACCTCCCCTGGCGCAGCTTAAGCCCATTTCCTCTTGTCCTATCGCTAGCTACTTGGGAGAAGAGACCAACACCCACCTCACTACAACCTCCTTTCAGGGAGTTGTAGAGAGCGATAAGGTCTCCCCTCAGCCTCCTCTTTTCCAGGCTAAACAACCCCAGTTCCCTCAGCCGCTCCTCATAAGACTTGTTCTCCAGACCCTTCACCAGCTTCGTTGCCCGCCTCTGAACACGCTCCAGCACCTCAATGTCTTTCTTGTAGTGAGGGGCCCAAAACTGGACACAGTATTCCAGGTGCGGCCTCACCAGCGCCGAGTACAGGGGGACAATCACCTCCCTGCTCCTGCTGGCCACAGCATTCCTGATACAAGCCAGTCCTGTAGTTTGGCTATGAAATTGCAAATAATTCATCTGCCAAATGGAAATCGCCTGTTTCTTCATGAAACATGACACCACCCTAAAGTAATAAGCTTTAAAGGACACAAGTTATATTCTTAACTCTCTGAAGTATCCTTCTTCTAACAACTTCCTATGAGTTAAAAATCCTTTTCTTATCCTTCTTCTCAGTTTTTCATAAATACACTTCCATTCTGCTCCTCTTGTTTTATATTGTCCTCTGTACCTTATAGTTCAACACCCCTTACAGTCTATAAATATGGATTGTGACAATATTTTTCTTTTATGGTCTTGATAGAGATAGGTTTCTGGATGCCTCCAAAATAGGTTGTACAATTTACCACATAGTTGCCACCAGCTATGCTAGTTTTATTTCCATTCCATATAAACTCTGGAGCAATAATAACTACTAGTTTAAAACTATAGCAGTGCCATATCGAGTTTTTGTGTGTTTTTTCTCACATGCTCTCTTCAAAACCATTTTGAATAACTGTTTTCTGTACTGTTTTTTTTTTTTTGTTTGGATGGTTTGGTTTGGTTTGTTTTTTGCTGGTGATGGCCAGTAGCTGATGTGATGAAGGTCAGTTACTCATGAGTAACTGTCATTCATAGGATGGGTAGTCTTACACTCATTGACCATATTCCAAATCCTTCATCTTCTTTAGATGGGACATTTTTGTTAGCATGTGTACTTGAGTTCTACTATGTGATTGTGCTGGTTTTGGCTGTGATAGTGTTAATTTTCTTCATCGTAGCAAGTATGGGGCTATGTTTTGGATTTGTGCTGAAAATAGTGTTGATAACACAGGGATGTTTTCATTATTGCTGAGCAGTGCTTACAAAGGGTCAAGGCATTTTCTGCTCCTCACCCCACCCTACCAGGGAGTAGGCTGGGGGTACACAAGAAGCTGGGAGGGGACGCAGCTGGGACAGCTGTCCTCAGCTGACCAAAGGGATATTCCATACCATATGATGTCATGCTCAGCATATAAAGCTGGGAGAAGAAGAAGGAAGGGGGGGTTGTTCAGAGTGATGGCGTTTGTCTTCCCAAGTAGCCATTACGCATGATGGAGCCCTGCTCTGGAGATGGCTGAACACCTGCCTGCTGATGGGAAGTAGTGAATGAATTCCTTGTTTTGCTCTGCTTGCACATGCGGCTTTTGCTTTACCTGTTAAACTGTCTTTATCTCAACCCATGAGTTTTCTCACTTTCACTCTTCCAATTCTCTCCCCCATTGCACCGAGGTAGGGAGTGAGCAAGCAGCTATGTGGTGCTTAGTTGCCAGCTGGGGTTAAACAACAACAGTGATTCACCAAGATGTTAATTGGTCTTTAAAAACGTCCTCCTCATTTACAGTCTTTCTGATTATAGGAAATTCTGCAGCTACTTATGAAAACACCTCTTTCTTGAAGATAAACCCAAAGTTTTTAAGGGTATCCACTGTACTGAGAGAAAATAGCATTCCGTACGTGTGCACACACATATTGACAAATCATCAACATGCCCGTTTCAGTATAATAAGGCCAGAGCTACATTTCTGAAAAAAAATCATTCTTTCCCATAAGTGGCACATTCACGTTTTCTGTGTCCTGCACTTTGCTAACTTTTTCAATGCTATTGAAAATATCTGTTCCTCAACCTTATGCTAAGCTACCATGGCTGGACATCACTGCTACCTGCTGGGGTGAACACTCCCTGATTACTGAGTGTCTCTCTGTTAGTGCTCAGAAGACACCTTTCAAAGGCAGCTTTGGTAGCAACCTTCTCATATTTGTCTGCTACTGTGTATTACACTTAGCAGAACAGACACTCAGAAAACAGTACTAACCTCTCTAGCTTACTATTGCTAATGATATTCCTCAGTTCTAGCATTTGTATACAATAGTTCTGGACAATCACTTAGAGTGGGACTTATGTTGACACACTTGAAAAAGGGTGAATGGCTTTCTATTCTTAAATTGAAGTCTTCATGGATGATCTCAGCACAGCTATATTGCACCCTCATTGATCTTGCCTTCAAAGCTCTGATTTGCAGAGGTACTGAGGCAGAAGCATGTATTTTTTTTAATTAACTGAAATGGTAGTACAGTTGTGGACAGTGATTAGAACACCACTGTTTTGATAGGGTAAGAACCAAATCTTTGCTGAGAAACAGGTCCTAAACGAACTGTTGTTTCTAACAGAGTACCTGCCTCCACATGCTAGTAAACTGTTTAATTGTCAATAAGATTCCCCCCTCTTCAAACTAGCTTATTAACACCACATGATTTTATTATTTCATGCATGCTCCCTTACCTTGCAGTTCTGCTAATTAAGCTCCTATCAATGTAGTTATTTTTGTGTATATTGAGCAATATAAGGAAACTGTCACAAAGTTAAATTTAGTTATTACACATTTACAAAGTTGTTTGGGGTTCTTAAAGAAAAGCTTAAGGATGGATGATTATTGGAAAAAAAGCTTTTGCTTGCAATACTGCTACATTCTAACAAAAGTATATTATCATAGGTGCAATTCAAGGACAAGACAAACAATTATAGAATCCAGAGGAAGAAGACAAAGAATCAAGAAATGGAATACTCTCGTGAAAAGTTTAATTAGCCATGAAACCATCTATGTTAAAATGAATAAATAAGTAACTCGCAGAAAGAACAAATGCTAGCAACAGGAAGAGTTTAGATTAAATCATTATTAATTTATTTTGGGGCTAGATGCATATATTTGGATAAAACCCTGAGCATATATTTTGGTGTTTAATTGGTGGAACTTGAAATGTATTTTATTCCTAAATAATGTACACTGAAACATTCAGGAAGTTTTTCCTGATTCTCTAAAGGACACACTGATCAGTCATCACACAAATACTTAGTTCTAGGAAAACATATTATTAACAATTATTTATATTATAATATTAAAATTATTATTATTTCTGTACAAAGTGGACAGGATGTCACAGCAAAAGCATACAAATAAAAGGTTTAGAAACCTGTTAGTAGGCTACATGTATATACTTCTGTATGAATACTGACTACATCAGTTGGACTCTCTTAGTTAATGTGATCAAATAAGGAGATCTTCTAAATTGACTTCCACCGAAGTCATGCCATTGGATCCTCATTTCTTGATAAATTAGACCAAGTTCTTAGTTTGAACATAACTGGCTTCCTTGTGCCATACTTGTTTTCCATGGAAAGCAAAGACATAGATTGAGGGAGCCTAGTACAGACATAGGTATTAGGTCCTTGTGGTGGTACATCTCCCCCCTCCTCTGTTTTTCTGTTCTGTTTTTCCCCTTCACTTTGTCCACTTTACAATCTCAGGAATTCCAGGCCGCAGCTTTTGTGTAGCGAGTTGGTCAGTTAAGCGCCCCTTAATTGTACCAGAAACTCCTACATGGCTGGAGCAGAGAGCGGCTCTGTTCTTATCAAGGTTCATATTATGGCTAACGAGGGGAACAAGAGCAAACAGCTACTCTGGACAGCCTGAAACAGGGTGGTATCATCGCTGCTGGAATTCCAACAACAAGCCGACCTGAATTGTGGCTTGGATGGAAATTTACTGGTGATTAAAGTCAATCATCTCACAATCCTATAAATGGCAGTCCTAAGTGAGGCCCTTTGAGCTCTCCTGGACCGCCGTGGGCCGCACCAGCATCTCCCTCTGATCGAAATGTCTCAGAGTCAGCAAAAACTAGCAGACTCCGAAAGTCTGCTGCTACCAGAACTCCATTGCCAGAGATCGACAACGGAGCCTGGGCTGCTGATATTCTTCACTCCTCGAGACTCTACTCTTGCCCGTTGAGAAATGCCAAGGCATTAGACGTGAGTATTTCACTAAATTCGAGGGGAATTTTTAACAGGTATACTATTTTTTCATATATGCATTTATAGTTGTAAGTGTGCCTGCATGAATCAATTTAAATAGTTTGTAGATGTATGATTTAATTTTAAAAGGAGTTTTATATTGCTGTATTATTCTTACAGCATTACTCTCCTAAACCGTTGACCAAGTCTGAGACTAAGAGTGGTCCCAGCCGCACCTCGGCTCCTCTCTGAGAAGGAGTTTAGAAAGCAAGGGGGTCCATTCTGAACCTCGTGACTCAACGGGAGGGTTTCTGTATCCCCTACATATGATTTCTCTCTCTCATATAACCCAATTTCCTTTATACACTTTTCTTATGTACTAGATATACATATATACATATATATATACATTATCCTTATCCATATAAACAGTTGACCAAGTCTGAGACTAAGACTAGACCTAGCCGCACCTAGACTCCTCTCTGAGAAGGAGAATAGAAAGCAAGGGGGTCTATTCTGAACCTCGTGACTCAACGGGAGGGTTCTGCTTATTCCCTATATACGCAATCCCTTTATGAATCATTCTAACTCACTGTGATTTAATTTCTTTATGCACTTCCATGTAGTAATAGAGTGAACCTTGCCATCTTCGAATCTGTAACTAAGTCACTGTTTTGATCAATTTTGTCTAATCACTTTATTAAACATTGATGATTGAATGCTATTAAAAATATTATAATCAAATTCTGCAATTTGCTACAAGTAAATTCTAACTGTTACTAAATCAAACTGTGTAAAGTCACTCATTCATAGTGAATTGACATAATCAGCAGGATTCACAAACCTACATTCACGACAGTCCTGTGCAAGTATTGCATTAGGGTATGGACAAGATTTGCATTTGAACCAGTATCTCCAGAAGGTGTCTCAAATTTCCAGTGTAGCACTATAGCAAACTATTGCAAACTTTTCAAAATATGGACTAGTTCCACAGAGACTTAGCATTGTGATGCTGACTTGGTAACAGCTAACATTCAGGAAGCCAGCTTCCACGGTGGGAGCTTTGACTTAGGTGTCCAACTTCCCTTAACCCACTACAGGAAGAATTAAGTGCCTCAGAATGGGTTCACAACAGGTAGCAGGCGAAATCAAAGATAAAGTTGTCTAAGCTGGTGAATAGGGAATGTTAGGAAAAAAGTATATAGCCCATCCTCTTGGAAATTTCACCAGTCATACTTTAAAAGAAAAGTAGGGTAGAAGGAAGGAGAAGAGGGCCTTCCATTCTGTTAAATATTAGTGACTAAACTTTTGCAGAACTATGGGAGCTCTGGGTTCAGTGGTCTCCTGAAGAGTGCTTGAAGTTACATGTTCTAGGACAGTGCCCTAAATAGTTTTTTTTTGTAGAGATTGTGGGGAAGACAGAGTAAACTATGCAGTCATTGAATGTAAGCCACACCATTCTGCAAAAATGAAGTTAAGGTTCAGTAAAGGAGCATAACAGTTGCCCAGAGATTAGTACCATATAGTACTGCAGAAAGTAAAGTTTTCTTCTTTCCAGAAATCTACCATTATCTTTTCAGCCACTCCTCCCATTTTTGTGTCATCAGCAAACATGCTGGGGATACACTCTGCCCCATCATCCAGATCATTGATGCAGATGTTTAACAAGACCTTTGCAACAGCTCTTCAAAACATATAACTAAGGGAAGCCCCTATGCCAAACTTATGATAAATCATGTTTGATGGCAACTTCTCATTAAATACTCTGGAAATAAAAAAACCGAGAAGGTATTTTCCAGAGTTTGCTAGAAATCTTGTGCAGCAGAACTAATATTCCTACCTGGAGCATAATTTGCCAAAGTTACCATTATATTGATGCAATAATTCAGAAGTATTAGGGTCCTACAAATACCAGGTTATTACTCAATTTCACATGTACAACCTCAGATAACCACTAGAAGGTGGAATCCCTTCCAAAAAAAACCCCAGCTAATTGAAATTTGATATATACAGTCTCCATACTTACAGTTCAACCTGATTCATCAACATAAACTACAGGGTGAGAATTTAAATAAATAATATAATTCTAGCTCAGTACACATCAGATGGAAATGAATCTGAGTATTCTATTTTGATGCTTTCTTCATTTTTCCTATGGATTTTTTTTGTTTTTTATTTAGTAGATTGCATGGAAAACTAAGGGTTTACCAGATTTATTCTTGCATAGTAAGCATAGATGCTCCTAACACAATAGACAATAACAAGCAAGATAATAATTGTCTTGACTTTGCTTGCAGAAGATATCTAACAGCATTTAGCTTTTTATTTTCTCATGTTTCTTACCTTTTTTTCTATGACACCACAAACAAATATTACAGAGCCTTTCTACCTTTAGTTTCGTTTGTGTGTACAGCATAAACCACATTTATCACAATAATTATTTATTAGGTATGTTATAATCATTTTAGAAACCAGAATTACTTTCCCCCACCCCTATTTTCTACCTAGTCACTGGATTCTCTGGGGATATAGGCTGACTGGTATTGTAAATGGTAAGTGGGAGTTGTTTAATGAAACTTTACTACATGCCCCAAATTCATGGTCCTACAATCATGAAAGACAGATTTATTAGTTTAGAAGGCACCTTGGTTAGAAATGAAAAGCATGGTAATTAATGACAGGAGACAGGAGACTGCAAACAGCTGATGAATAAAGCTAAATATACAGAAGAAAAATCTCAGGATTCTGAAAACACAATTAACTCAAGGAAAAAAAAAAGCTCTGATATTCTTTTGTTAATTGAGGTGGAAGACAAGATCCATCATGATGCAGATGGCTGCAAGTGTTAAAACATTTTTGGTTTGTGTCTGAAGAGAAGTTGAATAGGGCTGTGGTTCTCCCAGTACCCAGGTGGCATTTAAGTCTCAGGTGTGCCTGCCTTCATCTCTCGCATAATTTCTTTCCTTGAGCTTCTTCCACGTGCTGTTCAGACACTGCTGTTTCTGCAACCACAGGATGAACCAGATCAAGGAGTTTGCTGGGAGCTATCAGAGGGAAAATATAAAATGCAGGGGGATATTTGAGCTGGATTGTCGAGCTGGATTGTCTTCCATATATGATCCAAACTTTATTTTGTGTTTCGTGTCAAAATCAAGTTTACTGAAATACCCTCCAGATAAGAGCTTTTGGTCAGGAAGAGTGCTTGACATCTTGTCAAGCATCTGACACCTTGTCAGATCATCACTGAAAAGCTATCAGAAATACTTTCAGGGGTCATCAGCTTTAATTGTGTTCCAACTAGTTGTCCATCCATATGGGATAATGTTTTTCCTACCTCAGGTAAGCATGAAGGAAGCATCAGTGTGAGGAAAGTAGTAAGCAGATGAAAAGATCTATTTCAGAAAAACCTCCCTGCAGTTTGCTGGGGAGGTGGGGAATCATCACTATACATAAAAAGGACTTTCAGTAAGAGAGAACAAGGAAAATTCATTTCAGCCCATCAAGAAGACTTTTTTTTGACTATACACAGCAGGTGTGGGATACATCAAATACAGCAATAGTGAGCTTAGAGATCAGATATGATAAATTTGCAAATATAAACTAATGGAGCATTCGTAGTGAAGTTGCAAAAGGATCCATTTTTATACATTGTCAGTGGTCTGGAAGAAGACAAAATTATTGCCGATGAAGTGTGTAGATGAAACAAAAATACTGAAAAGTTGATGTGTTTGAACCACTTCCCCCCCCCCCCCCAGCCCCCAAACTGCAGAGTTGTGTGAGTTTTGGTTGAGATCTCAAAAAATATCATGCTTACAGGTTGAGGGGCCAATTTTAGAAAATGATAGTAAAAAGAACTTAGGAATCATGCTGGATAATAAACTTAGGATGTACTTTCATTAGGATACAGTGCCGGCAAGGTTTTTGGTCTATAACCATGAAAATTTTTAATAGAGTTACAAAGATATTACCACTTTTTGCATAAAGAGAGAGGATGCTGTTACTTCAATATTGTTATTTAGTGATTGCCTGGTACTCTGAAAAGCAGTACAGCAAATGTTGATGCTTTCAGAAGAGTTATTGGCAACATCGGAGGCCAGAAAGCTAACCCACAGCAAGACACAAGAAAATCTGAGTGCATTGAATTTATTTTTGCACAGTCTGTGCAAACTACAGAAGTAGAAAATTAATGATACTAGAGGTCCTCTTAATCTAACAGAAGACAATGAATTTCAATGATGAGGTCAAGAGAGAAAACTAGAAAAATTTGTATCAAAAAGAAGGCATTTTCTTTTAACAGTGCATGTTACTGAATACTGGACCAACCTATCAGGGGACATAGTAGATTTTTCATGCACCTGAAGTGTTTAGTTCTAAAATAAATATTTTTCTAAATAATAAGCATCAGCTAGATGAGAAGCTATAGGACAGAAAAAATACTTGATGAAATTCTTTATTCTATGTAGAAGAGGTAGAATTGCCATTCTCAACTTAAAAATGCTAGTCTGTGATTTTGAATATGAAGAATCATATTTTACACTTAGTAGACATAACTGGACACCTTTTAAATACTGATGAGTGTGGGGGGTTTTTTGTTTTGTTTTGTTTTCTTTTTTTTTTTTTTTTAGGCTGTTAAAAGCAAGTTCAAACCACCTTCAGGGATAAATGAACACTACATGCTGTCTTAGATCCTAACGAGTTTTCGCTTCTGAAGTATAAACAGTAAATGAGCATTAGTCTTAATTTTTTTTTTTTTAACTCTCTGTCACATAGCTGTCTGTGTTCTTTGAAGAAAGAGAATTCAGTGAGTTAGATTTCAGAAGAACTCAAAGAAATGACTTTTCAAAGAAATGACCAAATAACTTGGAACTTCCCTCTCTCAAAAAAAAAAAAAAAAAAAACCGCAAAAAACTTTTTGAGGGACATTTGCTACACAGTTTGTTGGAGTAATAGCTGAACCACTACCTAGAAAGCAGCTGAGCCCAGAAGAGGTTTTAGGAGATATCTAGGTATTTGTCTTAGGAAGTGGTCATAAAAACTGGAGGTAATGCTGAATTCTTAGAAACTCTGCAATGTTGAGGCCCCAGGTTTGAAGAGAAGATCTGAAGAGGTCTCCCATAGGAAAGATGTCCATCTTTTCTCAAAAAAATCAGTTGTTGAACTTAGGGAAACAATCTGAGAGACATTTTTGTTGTCTTTAAACTTGTTTTCTTTGCTAAATTGCATACAAATTAGCCATGTGGGATAGCTAAATCGATGGTTGGTTGAGTTTCCTTTAATGTCATCCTTTTTAGCAGGATCTCAGTCTTAACTATGGAGTTGTGAAATGGCAAATCTTTTAGCAGAGGTGTAACATTTACATATTTGATTATTATTTTTACTGTTATGTTTAATGAGTAGTGAAACAGAACACTTACACTTATCTTAAAATAATATGAATATTAAAAAAAGCAAGAAACAGGAGTTTCTACTACAGGCATTATGTCTAAAAATTCAAATCTCAAGCAAAATTTTCTATCTCTAAGGAAGTTTGGGGTTTTTTTTTTTTTTTGAAAACCAGAAGCCTGCATTGTAATTTTTAGCCATATTTAATTAATGATTTATCTTATGTATCACACATATCAGAATATGTCCTTTATTTTTTAAAGATCTCTGAAAAAGAGAATGTCATATTTCAACTTCAGTCTGATTTGGCAGATACCAATCCAATTGTGGACTTCTCATGTAAAGTTTTGTGCACTCAAATCTTTAGAAAAGGTAAGTAAATATATTGCATAATCACAGAAATTAACTAGCTCAACCAGAATTAAATAAAATTAATCAAGTAGTCATAAAGGCTTTTTGGAGTTAGAATAACACCACTATTATCTAATTGTGCTGTTACAGGTAATGAAGATGTAACTCTGCTTTTTAGGATTACAAATGAGAAATTTCTTTTACACATAAATTTAATAAATCTTTTCAAATATTTCTGTTCACTGAAAATAAAATACAAATCACAAGTAGCAACATGTTCAGCATTTGAAATCGGGAAATGGAGCTATAATTTATGTTTCTTAAATGATAGATAACTGAATCAGGGCATGTGGTATAATGTACAATAATTTCTAATTTAAAACATGAGCTTGTGATGTTGAAAAATCAATACAATGAAAAATCCTCCAGAGTTGAAGAATGTGAGCAGATCATACAGGAACAAAAAGCTGAAGCTGCTAATATACTTGACCAACAGAAAAAAAAAAAAAAAATCTGTTCTTGAAATTGAAAAACTAGACAAGACCTTACGGTCACTGCATCTGGATGTAATAGCTTCCCAGCAGAAACACAAAGTGGAACTTGCTCAGCTAGAACAGCAGATAACACAGCTTGGAAAAGACCTTACAGATGCCAGAAAACTTTAGTCAAAAAGATCAGGTATGCTTTTGCTATGAGAACGAGCAAAACAGCTATCTCTTTAGAAATCACATTGCAAAATAGAATGTGAAGGAGCTGGGCATGCACTACTTCATACGTATTTGTTATGAATTCTAGAGGAAAAAATATCACAAATTTTGTAAGTACATATTTCTCTGGTATTTGTCTCTAAATTCAAGATATGTTAGAGTTTGTGAGAGCAATGCTGTCAAAATGCATACTGATAAAATTAAAATGAATACAATAATATGACTTCTTCTGTTCTGTGTGTAGATATTTTTATAAATGTATTTGCCAGCTTTAACTGCAAATCCCATTCATACTCATTTTCAATGTCAGAAATCTACCCTGTCGTACTTTTTCTTGGGATAAAAGGTACGTAGGCCTAGGAGTTTTATTCACTCTTTTTACCTTGCTCTGTGAATACTTCCAGCACAAAAAATGTTCATAAGATGAAAAGGTTTGGTCTTTATTGATAGCATAATATCTGTATCACTAAACTACACAATGAGCAGAAGCAATTTGTACTTATTTGGGAACTTTGCCAAATACCTAATTTCAATTAGCAATGACAGGATTTAGGATACTCTAATTGTTTCTGTCCTTTTTAATTTTTTTTTTTAACTAGTATACTGACAATAATAAAAAACAATACCCCCCTAATTTTCTGAGTGGGTCTCAGAAAGGGATGTACAAGGAACAGACTGTCTGCAGACAGCTTATAAATCAGCTAATGAGGAAGAAGTGTTGATTGTTTCATTTCTAATTTTTTTTTTTTTGTTAAACAAAAAAGAACAACAGAAGGGAATTAACCCCCCAACAATCTCTTCCTCATAATTAGAATCTTTTTATTATTTGCTGAATAAACAGAAAGAAATGGAAACATATTACTGTGGCAGGATATTATATGCTGTCTATTAAGTTTTACGCACCTGAAAAAATATGTTAATACAAATAATTGTTGTCATGTTAACATCGCCGGTTTCAAGCTGTCTGAAACAATTTTACATTCTCAATAAAGAATGTTTAACATTTGAACCAAAAACAGTACAGCACGAATAATTAAAGGCTTAAGTTAAATACATAGACAGTCATTTAAATTTAGATCTGCAATAACATTTACTATTATTCTCTAAGGCTTTGACTGTGCTTGACAGAAACAAAGTACTCTGGGATTAATTTCAAGAAATGGTGCCAACTGTGCGCAATTTGCTGTAATTAAGACATGAAAGAGTACTAAATATTCAGATTAAAAGAAGCATGATGGAGCATGATAGAGAATCAAGGTGTGGCATCAAGCCAATAAAGCACAGTCACTTGTGAATACTCAATAGTGATTGATATGAAACTTATACCTATAAGCTTGCAACGTGTACTTAAGAACCGTGTGGATAAAAATTAAAACCATGGCACTGTATCTTAAGGGAAAGGACTTTTCTAAATCCAAAGTCCAAGTTGTATGTGGCGTCTTCAAACAATAACAAAACGGAGCCTAAATACCACAGTTTTACACAGATAAGGAGTTTAAACAGTGAGGGAGGAAAAAAAAGTAGCATGGTAGCTTTTTTCCTATGGCTTTGGGATATCCCTATGGCCACATTAACCCACAGCATTTGCCTGAGTGCCAAATGAAAGAGCTCTGTAGCAGTTGGTACCAAGAGGTTAAATATCCCCCCCTCCTTTTTTTTTATTCATCAAACCTTTTCCCTTTTTTTTTTTTTAAAGGAAAAGCATTCATTTAGATCAAACTGCGTTTCCCACTTTTCTCTCAGAATTACATGGAATATTTCTTCTTGCCTTTGAACTTATAAGTATTGATTAATGATGTATTTATTGTAATACTGAATCTTTTCTTCAACAGACTTTTTAAAATTAAAGTCCTGGTAACTTTTTGATCCTGGAGGAGATGTGGGTACTTGACCCAGTTGCTAATGAGGTGCTGTATAATCTCACATATCCTATAGCTCAAAATAGCAGGATGCAGTATAAAAAGTACATCATAAAAGGCACTATTGGAATGCTTTTTGTCTTCACAGGCAATACGCAAAAGAGATGACCTTCTGAGAAAGTTGGAAGCTGATTTCCTGCAGGCAAGGGACGGTATCAAAGCAAAAGTGGCTGAGGTGGAGCACCTTGACAGTGTGGTCAAGAAACTGAAAGCCAATATCCAGGACACACAGAAAGAAAAGAATCAGACGGAGACAGAAACCATCATACTGAGAACTGAGATTCAGCAGCTAAATCAGGAACTGCAGGGTGTGCATAAGCAGTGCAGAAAGACAGGTAATAACGTACAAAAATAGTAATATTGCAGAAATGTGAATTTGGCACAGTCTAATGGAATAGAATTTTCAATCATATGGGCATATGATTGTTGTAGTCAAATGAATATAAAAGGTTCCCTGTACCGCTTTAGGGTAAATTTACAGCTATAGACTGTGACTTCATCCAAACTAAATAAACACAACTGATTTTCTTTATTTCTATTTCTGCTCTATAATCTTTGTATTAATTTGGTGAAACATCTATTTCTATCCCAGAACACCTGCTCATTCACTGGCAATGCAAGGTGTAATTTGAATTTAACAAGTTTGATATCATTGTTAATATTTTAGGAGACTTTTTAAACTGATATGATTAATCCCTGGTATAGATAAGTTAACAGCTTTAGCAACAGAGCACTAATGAATATAGATTTTTTTTCAAGAGAATAGTGTCCACAAAAGCAAAACAAGATACAAAAACCAAGCAGTCATTCGATTATGTGGAATAAACTGCTTTAAATAATTTTTGGTTGGTACTTTCGGCTTTTACACTGAACATCTGTGCTAGAACAAGTTTTCAAAATAAGCAAATGCAATAAGGAAATTGCGTTATTAATATTTTGAAGTCACAGTATAGCAGAGCTTGAAATATACTACTTTTACCAAATAAAATATTAATGAAGCCATTTGGAACATAATAGACAGCCTGTGTCAACCCCTTAATTTTCTCTTCCACTATTCACAACATTGCCAGATACGTGTTTCTGGATAAAACCCCCTAGAGGTCTGCTGCAAATTCTTTTTCAATACAACCAGATCATTGCAGATAATTGTATTACACAGGGTATTGATCCAAAATCGTTGTGCACCGGAAACATCTGAAAAAACATGATTATAGCTTTCTGTTTATTGTTCGTACATCATATAAGCAGGCTTTTGTGTGAATCACCTGTAAGAAAGGCAAGGTGGAAACATCAGAGAAATTACCTCTTTACAAGAATCTATTGATCACTTTAAATCAAAGAAGTATGTTTGACATAAGATTACCTGCCAGTTTGAACATTAGGTACACTATGTTATAGCCTGGGGCAGTTGTAAGTCTGACAAAGGGATTGTAAATAAAGCATGCAGCTGCTAGCGCCTCTGGCTTGGGATCAACCAAGGCTCAAGTCCAAGGCATAGGTAAACTTAAAATAATTTAACCCTTTTTTACCAGGACATTGTGAGTTAAAACGGACTATTAAAAATAGTGGCTAAATAACCTTTTGTATGTTTAAATAGGTATCCCAATTACAAAATATGCATTGTTGGATCTGTTTACAAATCAAAACTGATATAACTAAAATGAATTTTGGAAGATAATTCCACCTCCAGGCAACACATCACACCTCTAAACTACTTCTAAGAACTTTTAAAGCATTATTAAAGATCTATTTCTGGATAATACAGACAAAGCTATTTAAAAAAAAAATTGACAGTGACTTAATAAATCCTGAAATTTGAATAAACTTCATTTGACATAAAAAGGATTGTTTTCTACATTAAAAAAAAAAACAAAAACAAACCAAACACCAAAACAAAACAGCTGAAAAACTTTAAATAGAAGAGGTAAGTATTACATGTAAAATATTTACCCTTCTTTTGATTTCATACGCAGATCGAATACTAGGAGCCTACAGATAATTAACATTATTCAAATAAGTAGTCATATTGATTTCAATGAAAGCAACTACCACAGGAAAGTTATGCACAAATGTATTGCAGAAATGGGTCCAAAATGCACTGACAAATAGAATTTTGTTATATATTATATTTCTTATTGAATGATGGCAGGTAAGGCTTGACTGTACCAAAATTGCTCATTTTTTAGAGGTGAAAACAAACCTGTTACAAGTTGTTTATTAGACTGTACGTGTTGACATTAGTAACTGTTTAACTCATTAGTTCACAAAGATTCAGATTCACTTGATACTCAGTAAAGATGAACTGTGCGTGATATGTACTGTTTGTTAAACATTTAGATATTAATGTTAGCTGTGTACCTTCCTAAGGCACAAATTTAAACAGTTTATATACAGTACTTTTTACTTACAGAAATGGTGACTGTTGTTGTGTTTTGTGAGAAGTGGGTTTCTGTTACTGTCAGTGAGAAAAGAACAAAGCAATTTTTTATATAAAGAAATTGATCTGGATATTCTGAATTCATAAAGGTAGATATGATAGCTGAATTTTGGTCCTGTGCATATGGTGAACATTGTCAGACATTAAAGACAATTAATGCAGAATCATGTTAACAGAGCACAAATGTTTTTCTTTGAAGGATTCTATCCATCTAAGCCTGGAAAATACTGTTTTCTGACTTCACTGAAGCCTGGTGTACTTATCACTGTTATACTACAGCACATTTAAAAAAAGGCTTTTTTATTTATGATCATGTGAACTCCTCGGTTATGATACTTACTGAACTGCTGTCACTAAAAGCTTCTTAATTTTCTAAATTTTCTGGTGTCAAATTTCAAAATAATTTGAACACTACATAATGAAGGGAATGTGTGCTATAAAATGCTTGTTGTGAAGCACTTGTTTTAATGATTAGTTTTATTCCATGATATCTTAAACCTGGTAACTAAATGTGCTTATCTGCCTGAAGCCATATATTTATGAAAGGGTATAAAAACAAATACATGTGTGTGGATTTTTGTTTGTGCATGTATGCGTACATCCACACAGCCCCACAAACTCATGCATGCACATACTAAGGGTCAAATATTTAAATTAAAACCTATGTACATATATCTTTTAGGAAAATGGTCAACAAAGAACAAAGGAAAAATGTCTTTGTCTTAAATCAGTTATTTTTCTGAGAGAGCTGGCAGTGTACTGCTATGGTTTCTTTAGGTCTAAGGAAAGATTGCCATCTATTGGATGACCTTGGAAAAGAACGGGTTTTTACTATGTATGTGCTCTGTAATTCATGAAAAAACATAATGAAATTGAAGACTTTGAGCTTAAATTGTATACGTTCTGATTGTGAAATGGTAGAAAAGCTGCTATCTTTTCAAAACTGTGATTGTGAATTCTAGATTGACTTACATTGCAAAATACAAAGGCGATAGGTATTTGCTTTAGAATGAACTCAATACTGAATGTGTGTATATACAGTAAGATTTGGTAGTAGTTTAAATGTTTGCAGAATATTGAATCCAAGTTTCTTTATTTAAGTTTACTGGAATACAATGAAAGAGACTTAAGCCAGCTATTAATATATTTGTGGTATATTTTCCTCTCAAGATTTGGGAACAGAATGATGCTCTTCTCTTGAAAACAATATTTGCCCAGCTCTTGCAGAGGGTTGCACTGCACACTGCATTACATTTAAAACAAAAATATCACTCAGCTAGGGTTTAAAATGTAATGCTTTCTTTTTTTTTTTTTTTTTTTTTTTTTTTTTATCTTTCAGCCCAAGAACTTGCCAGTCAAGATGAAAAACTTCTTCTAATGGAATCCAGCTTGAAAGCAACTCAAGAGCAGCTAAGTGAGCAAATAGCAGAAACAGTTCGCCAAGAACAGAACAGTAGAAAATCACAGACAGAGCTGAAGACCCTGAGAGAACGTATTATAGCTTCTGAAGAAGAAATTAGTGATTACAAGTGAGTTACTGCTTTTTCAGTATTCGAGAAACAGAAGACATTAAAGTCAACAGTAAATCCTTTTAATATGTACTGTATTAATCATTTCTCTCAGGTAAGATGTAGTGTAAATGTGTTCTATAACTCTATTGAATAAACTATTAAATCTAAATGATTGATTAATGTACAATTTAAAATATATTCTACACTTAAAAACCTGAATGTTGAAAAAATGCTATTATTAATGGTCTGTTTTACTTTTGAAATTAAAAAGATCCTCTAGTGTTGCAGTAGAATAGTATGTGCAATTATTTTACCTATCTATTAATGGTATTCTCATCTTCCGTCTTTTTAGAGACCAAAGGTTACATATGGGTCTTATTGTCTTTCTTTTTTTGTTAAAGAAGTTGCCTCTAAGCAAGACACTACCAAATTAAAGGAAATTTGGTGTTTGAATGTTTAGTCACAACAGCAAGGTACATATGAGATTGCTAACATTAAAAAAAAAAAACAACCCAAAACATACTGTATACTTTAGAAAAGTTTACACTGAAAAAAGTACTTCTGGTCTTATCAGCCAAATTTAGTATCTATTAGAGTGAATTCTGACTCTCAGAATTTAATTGAAATGTACCAATGTTCAACAAAGAGATTTTATAAATTAGCTTAATGTTAACTAAATTTTTTATTGAGCCACAAACTGATTGATTATTCAGATTTTTCAAGATTTAGAGTATAGTAAAAATTACTTCAGTTGATTCTTTTTGTATGCAAACAGTTACTATCTTCTTACTAAAGTTATGTTATATTAAGCAATTGCTAAGTATACAGACAGAATCTCAAGCTGTTTTGTAGTATCACAGAGCACAGATGAATACTTTGTACAAGATAGCTTGGCTGCAAAGTGAAGTCCATTCATTTAGTGTTGGACTGAACATTTAAAGCTAAATGTTTTATCTCAGATTTGCAGCAAGCAGCAAAAACTATCTCCACAAATCTCCTCTGAGAGAGGGTTTGCTAAGTTCAGATGCAATAAACATCATGTGTCTAAAATCAAAATATGATAATGTATGCTCAGTGTAAATGACTTTTAGACTGGAACTTCATCCTTTCCGTAGTTCAAATGTTTTAAGTTAATTTTCCTGCTGAAGACTGGGAAAAGCTTCATGGAAAAAACATTGTCTTCAGTAATGTGTCTTCATTTCTTTAAATAAAATAGCTTGGTGGTTTCAAACCTGTAGTTATATCTCTAAAGACATTACTAGTACTTCTCCAGGGAGAATAGTGTCACTGATTTACTTTCCTAACCTAGCTTGAATCTTTTGCCACAGTGGGTTTTCTTAACCATTTCAAGTGATTCCTCAGTTGCCAAAATGCCATGTTATGCCAATTCTTGTAGATAATTCTTTGAAAATAAAAAGATTACAGACTTCTAGGACTACTGGTTGTGGTAGCTTAGTGTGTGATAGTGGTGGTGGGGGGGGGGGGGGGGGATTGAAACTCCCAGCTGTAACTGATTGATTGTGTGATGAAATACAGCTTTTGAGAGAGCTGGAATTTTGCAAAAGTTCAGTGAAATGAGTTTCACTAATGTTGAAATAGAAGGCCAAATGATAATAATTAGAAGACTTTCAGAGGGACCTTTTCATATTTTTATATTATACTTTTTGTGAACAAATAAAACATAAATGAATCTGTTAACTAATGCAAATATTAATAACCTGCCTTTTTCTGTTCTATTTTCTACATTTGTTCAGTGACTTTAGAAGTTTGTTACTTTAGTACATAAGCATAATAAACTTTGAGTTAGGGGAATCTTTTCTTAGCTCTATAGATTATCAAAATTATTTTTTATTGACTCTTAGGTTAAGTTTTAACCCTAAATTTGTGATACTGTTGCTGTTTAAAAGTACTCTGACTCATTACTGCAAGATCACAGTCAGCAAAGTATTTGTTGAATCTGACTCTGGAAAATTAAACCTGCAGATTTAAAACAATAGCTTTAATAAAGTTGAACTAATAAAGCTAAATGTTGAACAACAAAGTTGGAGATTTTAAATACAGAAATCCCCCTTTAAAGCAGCATCTTACTGTGTACCTGAAAACAGTAATGCTGTGCCAGTCAGTATCTGCTCTGTTCTGTTCCTTGAGAGACAGAAAGAACAATGGATCTCTGTCCCCTGGGTCTTCTGGGACAGGGAATGTCATAAGGGTTATGTTCAGTCACTACGAAGGGTACTGCATGCGTTGTAAAGTAGCATCCCTTTGGTGTTGACTTATTCAAAGTCGTGCAGTCCTGGACTTTACCTGCCTTCCTACCTACTTAGCGAATCTGGTAAATGCAGCTGGTATCAAGGCGAGAGCATAGGACCACAAGAAGAAAAATGCAGCGCAGCATAAATTGGTCAGTTAAAACTACACAGAGAGCCGATGTTCTGCTATAGCTGTTGTGGGGCCTTTCAGGGGAAAAGTCCATTTCTGTGTGCTTTTATTTCCATGTTGTGAAATTGTACATTAAAAGTTATTTTTCCTGGAAGTGGTGAAAGAAATAAACCGTTGACTAGGATTTAAAAACAATAAAAGGTCCATTATATTCATTAGTTTACCAGAATAAAAATATTCAGTTTTAAAATAGAATAAAAATATTTTCTGCTAATTTCACAGGATGCCCAAAATACATGTATTTCAGAGGGAAACAACTGAAAGTTTTTAGAAGTCACAAGCTTTGTTTGTTGTATACTTATCCTGGATGAAATAAAGCTAAGGTACACCCCCCCCCCCCCCCGCCCCAAATATAAGCCTGTTACACTTGAAAGATTTGTTCGGAATGTCCAGTGGGAACCTGGAAATCGTAATAATTTGTAGTATCGATTGTGTGAAGCTATGCAGCTGGGGCCTCTAGTGAATAGACAGGAATAGACATTTTATTGATTAACTTTTAGAGTCATATTTTCAAGACTCTGCTGCAACATAATTTTCACTTCCCAGCTTTGTGCTGCTGCATCATGAAACTTGGATTCTTCTCTCTTAACATTTACCCACCTGAGGGAAGCTGTACAGACTTGCTTTTTTTTAAGCTGTGCTCTGCAGAAATGCATAATATTTGGTGCAGTGAATTCTTCTAAATTTCCCCTCTGCTGTCACAATAAAATGAAAAATCTTCACAAGTGATGTTAGTAAGTATCGTATAAGTTGAACCCTCCCCCCACCATCTACTAGATGCTATTGTGTAATACCTTCTAGTAATTCTTAAAATCCTTTGCATTTTCATTTTTATTTTCTAAGTGTCTAAGACTGTGGCAAAAGCACCCCCCTCCTTACACCCACAAATTCCAGAAGTTCTCAAAGGAATTTGCTCCAAAATGAAATAGGTGTTTTTCTTAGTTAGTCGAATTTTAAAAGGAGAAGACAGAATGCTCCCCTGAAAATCTGAAATGAATTATCAGTAAAAAATGATTCATCTTTGGGAGTGACATCCTGCATTAACTTAAAATTCTTTATAAAAATACTGAGAGGGCAGGATTTCAGCACAATTACTAGTCAATCATTTAAAAAAAAATATGTATACATTCTAAAGTCTTAAATAGGCAAATCTTAGAAACCATTATTTTGCATTTCTGAAATTATTCATTTCCAGAAAAGAACAAAAATGGCATTGTGCCATTGTGAAAGGAACTGTTGCATATTTGTTGCTTTTTTCAGCATGGGTTACGTTCGACACTAGATGCCAGAGCCATTTCTCTTTCATGCACATACACAATTACCAGTGAAAATCCTGATCCATTTTTCTTAATTTAGTGACTGTTTGTTATTACTTAATGTGCTCACTTTCCCTTGGACCATGTTTTTAACATAAGTTTAATAATAGCTTTCACAAAATAAGCCAAATACTTACCACCATCATCAAATGGTGATAATATGATTTAAACCTCTGTCACCCTATTATTTTTTCCAAGTCATGTTAATATTAACATCTTCTAACTATATAAAAGTTTAAGATATTTGTGGTCATGTCCCCTTTTGTCCTTCCCCTCTCATCAGAGACATCACAGTGTGCACCATATGGAGCTACAACTGAGGCAGAAATGCTCTCAGCCATTACAAAAGGTTTACTTTGTTTACCACTGTCAAACTTATGATGGAATAATTCCTATTTTCTCTTAAAAATCAGGAAAAGTGTGGAGACCTTTAAGGTAAGAATAACAGCATCAAAGAAAGAGGAAGAATAGCAGCTTCTCAAGGCCTCATTGTCCACCGGACCTGGAATAACCTGGAAGAGCAGAAATAGTCTCAATCAGGTGAAGAACTAGAAAATTTGAAAAAGCAGGTAAGTTTCTTTTCATGCATGGAAAAATAATGTATTATCTAGCAAGCTGAGTAAAGTAGTATCAGATCTTAGTGGCATTCTAGGCCTCAGTCTTTCAAACATATACGAATGTCAACAGTTTTGTGAAACAAGTTACCCTATAAACATGTAAAAAGCTGTTCACAAGTTTGCAAGATCAAAGATGAAAACTGTTTTAACTATTGCTCATTATTTTATTTTGTAATTGTGATGTTTTATTATAGAAGTTAAATAGCGAATTACGACATAAGCTTTACAGGAAATCAGTGAAGTGACTGACTATTTTAATTCAGCATAATTTATTGGAAATCTAAATGAATGTTTGGGGGGGGGTGTGATTTGGCTAAAGAAAAGGGAAATGGTATTCCCCTTTCTGAACATTTGTGGAGATGCTTAAATGAGATCAAAGTAGTAATTCAGTAAGTTTTGTATGTTCGAGGTAGATAATTCTCTAAGTGCTCAGGACTCTGAATAGCATTTTATCTGCATTGTTAGATTTTATATTTAGTTTCTTATTCCTTTTCTATTTTGACATATCCACGTTAAGGTTTCTTACAGCTGTGATAACCTTCTCATTATGAGTTAAGCAAGGTAAACTTTAAAATTTGTAAGAAGTTAAAAATCTTGAAATATTTAAAATTTTTATCTATATTAAATAAATTAGAAACCATATATAACAAGATGTTTCTCAGACAGTGCAATTTTTTTCACTGCACAAATTCAGGACTAGTTATATTTCTTGAATTTGTTTGGAGAATTCTAAGGTTTACTGTGATATAGCTGAAGGCCGGTTGGCTCCATTACTTCATCTGTTTCTCTGAAAGAAATTGAAAATCTGAAAAATTTCAATAAGCTTGTACCATTTAGCTTGATTTTAATGCAGAGAACATAAAACTATAAACATAAAACTATAAAGCTATTGTTAAGAAGTCCATGAACCCTTTGTTTTCTAAATATTATTGGAAAAATTAAGACCTGAAGTAAGTGAAAGTTTGTGTTTATTGACTTTCACAGTACCTATGACACGAATACTTAAATAAATCAATTAAATAATAACAATAATATAGGAGATGACTGTCCAGGTATAGGATATGGTCCTATACATTTTGTGCCTTCCCAGACACTATAGTTACTACTGGGAAAAGCTGAATTGATTGCAATGGAAATCTACCTGACAGTAAGCATTTGCAGTGGCAGGCAAAATTATTTAAGAAAAGAGAATATAAAATTAAGAAAGACAGATGGACTCATAAGAGTGAAATACAAATAGTCTGAATCAGGATTGATTTCAACATAATGTGGTGGAGGAATCCCCATTTATTGATCAACTTTAAAGCCCATGCACAGCACTTAAAAAGATAAAGTAAGCAAGGTCAGATAATCAAAGCATTTAAATAGTAAAAACAGCAACTGCCACTGTAGACTGCTAAAATAAATCCATAATACAAATTGCTTTAGCAAAAAGTGGATAAGCAGCTGATCTTCCTATTGAACTTTTATACTGTTCAGTGACCACACTGGGAAAAGGATTGGGAGAAATGCCTTGAAGATCAATATTGAGTGAGATGTAGCAGGGATTCATTCTGAACATGAAAGAATTACAAATATGAGAGTAGAGATCTTGAGGAAATGTCATCAAGAAAGGACTGTTCTTTTAAAATATCACACATATTATACGAGCATGACATTAGTTGATATTCTATTATGATCTCTGAGCATTGAAAGCTTATTAAGTCAGAAATTTAGTTATGGCAAAACATGGAAATAGGACAAAGAGAACTAATAATTTTAGTGAAATTACTTCTAAGAATTTAATAACTTCTGTCTTCAAAACAAGGAGACTTTTAAACATATTAATTAATAAAGTATTAAGTTGAGGCTGGTACTTTCCAGCCATATGTATTTCAAGTTTTTTGCTGAATAGAAATGATAAACCAGAACATTTTATTGTTTCTCTTTTTTTGGATCCTGTTGCTTTTTTGGAGTTCAGCATGCATCTGTAATTAACTTGTTTAATGTATCTACTATTTCTTCAAATCTGTTCTAAATACCATTTTCATAGACAATTTTAATGTTTTGTAGAAAATAGAATGATCTATTGCAAGTGCTCCAAATTTCAATTCCTCCTAAACCTTTATAGCTTTTTCATTTTAAAATAGATGTTAAAAATGTACTATAGCTTTCATTTATACGTTAATTTTTCCAGCACTGTGCAGTAGTACTCCAGTAGCTCATTGTTTCATATCTGTTGTATTCATTCACAGTTTTATTCTATCATTGAATGAGAAATACTGCATTTTCATGGACATATTGCCCCTTTTAAATGCAGAATCCTGCTTTTCTATTTTTGACTGTAATCTTCCTTTCATTTCAGGTTCACTGCCCTACTTATAAAAAAGGTGTCATTGTTAGAAAACAATAATTCAAGGTTTGAAGGTATTTGTATTTTTAACAGTAAAAAAAAGGAGAATTAAAACTAGATTATTTCAATGATATACAAAATACTTTTTATTATATAAGTAAAGAGAACATTCATGTTTTCTTTGAAGGCCTCATTTGACAAAATATGTTAGAGGAACTAATTCCCAAAAGCATAAAGTTTATTCAGTATGGTAACTATACAATACACTTTCTTGTAATGAATAGTTATTTACAACTAATATTGGCTCCATATTTGCTGTATGAATTGCTGATTGCAGCAACTTCGGGGCAAAATTGTGAAACAATATTCATAGTTGTCAGAGAAAGGTCAGCTTATTTGCATTCATTAGGAACATGGAGGGTCATACAGCATGTTTTTCCTTTGGGATGCTTACAGTTATTGATTTGTATACAGCTGTAGGAAAAAATAATTAGAATTATATTTCACTTACCACTGGAGGCTGTATAATAATAATTAGAATAATAATAACAACAAAGTTCTTAATCAAAAAAATTAGAGCCAGCAAATTAAAAAATTGTCATTTTTAAGAATTAAAATTGTTAGATTTAACCTATTTAAAATTATCTCTTCTGAATAGCCTGAGGAAATCTCTTAGAGAACTTTTGTTAATACTCACAGTACTTTTATTTGCACAAAAATGCATAGGCACTTATGTTAATGTGACATAAAGTATTCAAAACTTTTCTATTTAGGAGTGATCTTTAAAGATGTCTATAAACCTAGAAAACATTTAATCATAAGCTTCACTTTCCTTATATAGCAAACTTTTCTTATATAACTGTAAAATTACTAACTTCAAAATCTAAGTATATGAATAATCCTGTCCTAATAAATGAGCTTACATTTGTACTCTAGTTATCAAAGACCTTTCAAGACCAAGACCTCTATAAAATAGTACAGAACGGTTATAGCCATTGTTGACTGCTAGCTCCTTAGGTCTGAAAAATGTGAATAGTGTCTTCAAAAAGTCTACACAGGAACCATGCCAACAGTGTGGGACCAGGAAAAGCAAATTGTCAGACTGAGACAAAACTTTATGGAAATGGAGAGAGAGGTGCAGAACTTAAGATTTACACATAACAATGATGCTCAGATGGTATGCATTCATGTATTTGAAATCCTGTTTGCATTATATTGAGAAATACTGTACATGATTAGTGCACATTTCTGTGAACTTTTAACACTTCAAATGGATTAGAATGTCTTACTTTGATCATATCCATATTGTTCATTGTGATAAGATTAGGTCCTGAGTCATTAAAAAATGTTTGGCTTATTTCCATTGCATCCAAGCATGTTTTAAGTAGAAAAATACAGAATACAGTTTTCCATATTGTGCATATATAACACATGTTTGAGATTAATCAAATCATAGTCACCTCTAATTAACAGCAGGGAGCAATTCCAACATGGGACAGAGCCAGATGACAAAGAAATGAAGCATATATTTAAAAGATGCAGCATACTAACAAAAGAAAAATAGGTTATGACTGCCTTAATACTGAAAAATTTTTAAACCTGTGGTTCTGTGTGTGTGATTAATACAAACTGCCGAGTAGCCTAAGTTTTGTTTTGCTTTGTTTTTTAACTTGGACAAAATTTTTCAGAGCTAAACAATTGTGTAGGTAAATGTAAAGTATTCTTTCAAAGTTAATCTTTTTCTCTTCACCCTCCATGACTACTAGATTTAAAAAAAAAGAAAAAAGGGAAGACCTTTGCAACTTCAGATCAGCAGCTTTTATTATACTTTATGAAAATGTCTTATTTGTACACCGAAATACAGTCATTTACCTTGGTTCTTTCTTAGCACCACAGGCAAGGCAATGATCAAGGAATTGGTCAAGGACATACATTGAGGTAAGTTGTCTGCAGGACTCTTTCCTCCAGTGTTGTTGGAGTAGGAAGTTGTATAGTTAAAAAAGAAAACTCTAGGAAGAAAAATAAAGTGGTCATGTGATGAGGATGGTTGAACACTGAGATGGAGAACTAAATATTTTCCTGGCCTCTCCCACTGAAGTCAAGCAAGACACTTCATCTAAACTTTTCTGAATATCCAATCTGAGATTCTGCCATCTGATCTGTAGCAGGCTGAGCTTTCTCAAGTACAACTGTAGCCACTGATGATTTGCTTTGAACAGCTAAAGATCTTTACAAAGAAGCATTAACAAAAGATGTGAAAAAACAAGGTTCAGTTCTGTCCTTTGTCTGACTGGGGATTTGAGCCAAGGTCATCCACATTGCAGGGGAGGACAATAATGCCTGAGCACATACAAGTTTTTCTGTCTCTCTTTGATTCAACAACTGCTAAAATTGCCTATGAAAAGGGGAAGACTCTGCAAGAAAGACCGAGAGCGCAATCCCTCTCAGAATAACACAGAATGATGTTGCTTCAAACTGCCTCAAACTAAAAGAAATTAATCTGTGTTCTCATGTATCCCAAATGAGCATTCTGATATAAAGTGATTTCATATTTTATTTTGTTTTATGTGAGCCTCCTTATCTTTTTTACCCCATGTCCCCAAATCTGTTTGCTTCAGCTGCCTATCTGTAATAATAATAATAGAGCTATAGTCTCACATCACAGGATGCTGATATTTATGAAACACTCAGGCACCATTGTGCTGAAAATCAGTGGCTATATATATACTTTCTTTTTAGTTGTGTCAGAGTGTGAGTCCTGTTTCTCAGTTCAAATTGTGTAAGCTGGTGTGTATTGACATTGTCTGTAGGGTGCAGATTCAGAATTTGCCACTGAATGGACTAGAAGTTTGTTCCAGGCTCTTGTTTTGGACTTAAGTACTTTGTGCAGTGTGCATGATCAGGGAATATTTAAAAAAAATTATGTGTGAATTAATTTGAAGGTTTTGGAAACTCTCACAGGGAAGCTTATGAGCCAAGGATTTTTTTCTATTCAGACCAGCACTTGAATATTTTACTTTGAACACTGAAAGATAAATGATAATACATCAAAATACTGAACTATTGTTCCCCCCAACTGATAAAAGTCATCATATAAGCTGGATGTTTAAAGGAAGTGATAATATCAAGTGATGAAGCTACAAACATGCAAGTACATATACATAGATTAGGCAGAAATTAAGATCTTTAATGCTGATGTATCATGAATGCTGAATGCTTGACTTTGCAACAGTGATATTTTTTTAAAGTAATCAGCATCAGAGCCTGGTCCAAAGTCAAACAGATTCCAGGAGGTACCCAGCTTAAAAAGCAAAATTGGGTTTACCTCTTTCATATGGGTACTTTTTAAAAAGAACAGCTGTGAAGGGATTCCTTGCTTAGTGTGGTGTACTGTCTGACTTGACGAGTCAGAGATTTGGCAAGCAGACACATTCTCTAGCAGGGAAGTAATTTTTGTCATTTTTGGCGACCTTGTACCAATGAATGTGTGATACAACCACACAGGTCTGTCTGAAAAATTCTCTTAAGTTCGTATTTCCAAGGCAGCAAAAAGAGAGGATAAGTAAGATCCACAGCAAGGCACTGCCCTTCTTCAAGACATCAGAACTTTTCAACAGAATGGATATAAAACTTTTAAGATAAATGATCTCTGTCTCTGTCAGCATACACACACTCACATATATTTGTTAATATCCTTCTTAGAAATAACCATATTATTTTAATTTGCACTTTCCAAGATAATCTGGCCTTCAGCAAAAACTCAGCAAGACAAATTTCAATCCAAACAGATGAAGTTGGGCAAAGCTCTAGGCAATTGGAAACTGTCTCTAATAACGGAAAACTTTATGATAGGCAGCAGAATGATGTACCACTATAATACCATCCTGCCAATAGATGAAGAGGGAACAGCTGAATTTCTTGATGACATCATCTTGCTGAAACTGGTGAGAGTATGCAAAGGCTTTTTGGCTCATAGACATCAAAAGAAACTTTGAAAATAACAAACCCTAATGAAAGAAACTTACCCTTGACATAAATATAATACTCCCTTGCCTATAATTTTCTGAGCTGTATTGTATATTAGTCCTTTAAGGATAAGCACCAATAACATCATGCAAAAATTCAAAATAATTTTTTAAAGCAAGGAAAACATCTTGGTTTTTTTCTCAAATTCTTTCAAAATTGTATGCAGAGATTTATAAGGATTTGACTTTAAATTGTCATCTATTGTTATCATCAATGAAAGCTTTAACAGCTAACCTTCTTCTAAAACCAAGAGGAGGGTTAAAAGGCGGCTGTGGTTCTGTTTGATTTAAGTTTTGATTTTAAGTTAATCAATTTACATTCATTTTGGGTTCCCTTTAAGATGGATATTTCAGTTGCCAGAGCTCATAGTGGCAATATGTGTTCTTTTTCCAAGTCCAGTAACCCCTAGGATTACATCAGGGCCTTTCTTAAGGCCTCTAAAAGACCTTTAGGCCTCCAAAAAACACCAGAATATTTTGAAGTAGAAACTTTTATCATAGGACATGACAATATTAAGTCCTTTCTTGTCATTACAGATTTCTCGGGAGACTTGAATGTTCTGTGCTATTGTTGTCTACTGTTAATAGTAGTTCCTTCAGTTCTTACCAAGTATGAACAGAATTTGTCTGAATGGCTTTGGTCTTTTTCTTTGCAGCTAAGAAGAAAATTTTATCAGCAGATCTTATGGCCAAAGAGTTTCTTATGCAAGGTTGTAAGATTTGCCACTTTAAATCTAAACAAATGTCTATTTAGCCAAATAATCTGTCAGATAAATCTCTAAAAGGAAAAATACCTTTTATAGAATTTCAGTAGTTTTTTTTCTTCATTTCTGACTATGTTTGACCATTATTACCACAATGTTCATCCATCACTTACTATTTTGGATGAGAAACCCTTTCATCTGTCACTGTCTCCATCACTGACTAGCAACACCTGGCTTCCAGAAATGCCAGCTCCCCACGGACTGATACATCCACATCACAGTAAATTTTCTGGTTTTTTCATTCTTAGCAAAAAATAGTAGTTCGCAGTCCTTCCACTTTGCCTGTTGCCATATTTAAGTATAACTACTAGAAGTTTGTTGGTAGAGGTGACTCACTGAGAAGTGATAAAGAATTTACATTCACCTTCCAAGGACTGATAGGGGATGCTGACCACAACAGCCAGCAGTCACTTTCCTATGCATTCTGCTACTTTACTGGAAGCATTTTTCCTATGGGCTGCTCACTCTTCCCATCTCTCTAATATATTTTGCTGAAAAAGCTATCAAGTGTGACTATTATTTTAATCAGCGGTATCTCGTTGATCTGCCAGATGTTAGTTGTTTTTTCCTCATCCTCTTGTTTCAGTGCTTCTAAAAGTTGGCCTGTGTATTATGACCATTTGACAGCTGTTTTGCCACTGAAATTTACATCTACTATTTCTTGCCCTTCATGGAACGCAAGTTTGATTATCTATTTGCTACTCAACCTATACATTTCTGACTACATTCCCTGTTTATAAGACAATTGCATCACTGCACAGAGTAAGCAATATTTGTCATAGTAGCTAAATCTACTTTCACCTTGTTTCATAAAGAGAAATACATACAGGCAGACCACACCAGATGTTTAGCAGAAGTGGCTTAGCATTTTCATATGCTCAGTGATACTGTGATTGCTTAGGTTCTACAAGATTTACAGTCATGGCAGTGGACAAATTAGTAAAGCTAAGTCCAGAAAGGGAAAGATAGAGTAGAGAAATCATTAGACAATACTATTTCTGATACCTAAGCTAACTTCATGACCAAACTATATTTTGTCATGTAGCTGTTGATTCTGATATTTGGAGATAAACTATTTCTTCCCAGAGTATTTAAGTCTATGTTTTACACTATATGGCTGTTCTTACAAGTGGAACAAGCTATCTATGTCCTTGCAAGCTAGGAAATATTCTAATAAGACTCAAGCCAGCCCCTGATGCATGCTTTTAAAGAGTTCCTTTTTCAGGTATGCTTAGGAACAGACTTTGGGAATGTGTTCAGACATGATGATCAACACCCCTTTATGACAATTTTTAAAACAAAAGCCTAACTTGACAAAATTTTCCTGCATTTCTGGAGAGAGGCTTTGGAAGGATAATCACCAGGCAGTTACCAGTGAGTAATGAAGAATATTAAATACTTGTTTTCATGATAATGATTCCTTTAAGAAGCTTTTTCCGCTATAGATCCCACAATTATTCTCTCATTCCCATGCACCTGATGTTTTTCGGTATATGAGGCTCTGATGAGGATCTGGGTACTCTGAAGAGTGAGGTGGGTTTGTACAAAGACACATAAGGTGCTAGTTAAATGATCCTGAGTTTGCATATATGGGATGCACACTCCAACACTGATACCTATGAGATTAGAAGCATGTCAGGGAACTCACCTTAGTTCTACAATAGGCAACTGTTTCTGCTGGTTTATTTGCTTAATAGCTATTAAGTATTTCCAGAGAAATAGCTTTCTGTAGCTTTCTTTTCCAATTGCATTTTCAAATATGGAGCTAGAACAATATGTAGGAAGATAAATAATGATTCAGTAAGTTTATCAAAAGATATATTCATCAATTTTTACAGAGTAATTGAAAATATTCACTCATACACCTAACATTTGTTTACCACCGGCTTATTTTGTCACTGTAAGAAGAGGAACACAGTGACTGCCTGGTCTCAAGTAAGATACATCTTTATTACTAAAATAGGTCAAGAAGTGGGAAGGCCATATCTCTTCCAGAAGAAGTATTGAGATATTTTGTCTAATTCTGCTGTCCCTTTTTGCTTGGACACAATAAGAAATTGATGCTGACCTCTACTTTAAGGAAGTGGTAAGCCTTCATACTTATGGGAAAAACATTTTTAGAGATTATTTTGAAGTATTCTTTGCCAGAAAAGAAGCTGATCAGAAATCTGAGATGAGCACACAGTTTGTCAGGACAAATACCACGCTCATCTGTGGTAAGTTACAACTTTACAGAATCCAGCCCAAAGTTATGGCATACTGTTTGCCTGTAGATTTAACTGACATAACACTATTTTGTTATAGAAGCTAGCCAATGTCATCTAGATCAGTTGGGACCTGGAGACTTATTTAGTTGGGACTTATTTCTAAAGAAACACCCTAGAATTATAGGAACTGTAAGTTCAATCTGAATTACTTGTCTTTGAGTTTCTTCTTCAGATCCTTAATGCCCTCTGTACTGGGCAAAAAAGAATATGGTTTTCTACAACAGGCCCTCCATGCTGAGTTTTATGGTCATCTGGACCTGTTTATCTTGCGTACATGGTCTGTGTCCTGGTTTCAGCTGGGATAGAGTTAATTTTCTTCCTAGTAGCTGACATAATGCTGTGTTTTGGATTTAGTCTGAGGATAATATTGATAACATACTGATGTTTTAGTTTTTGCTAAATAATGCTTACAGTAGTCAAGGACTTTCTCAGCTTCCCATGCTCTGCCAGGTGCACAAGAAGCTGGGAGGGGGCACAGCCAGAATAGTTGATCCAAACTGACCAAAGGGCTATTCCATACCATATGATGTCATACTCAGTATAGAAACTGGGGAACTGGAGGGAGTTGGCCAGGGGGCAGCAATCACTGCTCAGGAACTGGCTGGGTATCAGTCAACGGGTGGTGAGCAATTGCATTGTACATCACTTATTTTTTCTATTATTATTATTACTATTATTATTTCCCCTTCTTTTTCTGTCCTATTAAACTGTCTTTATCTCATCCCATGAATTTTACTTTTTTTTTTCTGATTCTCTCTCCCATCCCACTGGGGAGGGAAGGAGGGAGTGAACAGCAGTGTGGTGTTTAGCTGCCCACCAGGTTAAACCACAACAGGCTGCAAAACTGTTTAGGTGGAGAAGCAGAAGTAGCTTTTGTCAGTGCTGAAGTAGATGACTTCACGTCTTGTTCTTGACCTGTGCAAAGTCAACTGAATTTGGGGATAAAGAAAAAAATAATTTTCTAAATCTATGAACTCAAGGTACCATGAAAGCAATACCTTTCCATAGAAACCTTAAAAACCCCCAGTTTATTTAGCTATGATTTTTTATGGGAAAAACAATAATTATGTATAATCCAGATCAACTGATGGTGCACATCAACACTCTTAATTATTAAATACACTTTCCAGATTACATAACAGATAAATATATAGTATACAAAAAGCTGGAAAGATCTTTTAATTACTACTGCTGGAAAAGGGGTTGGCATCATCCCATTTTGAATTTGTACCACTTAGTGTGTTGAAATCTCTAAAAATGTGAATTTTTAAAAGTTTATAATTCTACTCAGGCTTTCTTTCAGAAACTCAAGAAAGTGACAAATTAGTCTTTAAAGCCCTCACTCCTATAAATATCTCTGCCCAATATGTAGTGTTAATAATTTATGTTTTAGTAATGTATAAAGATATACAATATTAGTACAAAAAATTAAAAAGAAAAATACTTAAATGAAGTATTATTTTGATTTAGGAAACATTAAACTGTGAGAGATTTGCAGTAATATTCTTGAAAATACCTTTTGCACTTATCTTTTGTTTGTGAAAAGAAAGTTCTAATGCTTCATGACATTATGTGACACTTCTATAGAACTTCACAATTAGCTTCAGTTTGTACTGAGACAAGTAGGTGCATTATTTAATACCTGATGGTATTCCTGGATGAAAAAAAATCTACAAATTTTAAAGAACATGAATAATAATTGTGGTGATAACTTCTAACTCTTATCTAGCACTTTACATTCAGAGATTTCATATTTTGCTAAGGATGTGTAATTTAATTTAAATTTGAGAAAAATACTAGGCTTTCATATATATGTGTGTGTATTTATTTATGTATTTTTGGGGTATAAAATGGATTTTTATAGATAAGGATTTTGGAGCACAGGATAGTGAAGTGTCTTGCCTTAGGTATCAGCAAAGATAAAAAAATGAATACTATTTGAATAAAAGGACATGAAGAAGACCAAGTTATAACAGAAAGCAAATGAGCATGTGAACTCACAGGAGCCAGCTAATCTACAGCAACTCTCTCTGTGTATGAACTGAGACCCTACAGGAAAAAAATGCAACAGCTTTTTTTGTTTTTCTTTCAGTGAAAAAGGGAATAGGCTACCTTGTGTTTACTGAAGGGAAAAAAATGCACACAATCTGACAATATTTACATTCTGTCTTACTCCACAGTAATTTTCTTGCCCACTCTGGAGATTTGGGTTAAATTAATTTTCTATTGATAAGGCCAAGTAAACTGCAAGAAAACTAGTTGCCTCTGCCTCCTCCTCTCTTGCATATGTATTTATAGAGAGGAATGCCTCTTTGTTTGTTTGTTTGTTTATTTTTACTTTTAACTTGACACAGCTGTGTAAAAAATAATGCAGCTTGACTGCTCATAATTATCATCCCTGTAATTAATAAGCAGGGATGAATGGGATTGAGATCAGTGGAACAATACAATAAAATGTTTGGTTAAATTGGATACTTCTAGAAAAAGAAATAAAGATTTGGCAGGAATGAAAGCTTTTCCATCTAAATTATACCATATAATCTAAACTGGTTTTAAGCTTAAAAAGCATGAAAATCATATAGCAAAACTGGAAGTAGGGATTGGCCAGACACAGGGAAAACACTGCCATGTACAGCAGGAACTTTTAGAAGAGCAGTCTCAGCTCAAAATTCTCCAGCTGGACTGTGGTGCAGCAGAAAAACTGATAAAATACCACAGTACTCAGGTAATAGCCTTGGTACAGTATATGAAATTGAAGCTTAGTATTTGAAGAAATATAACTGAATGTTCTTAGATAATTTTTCCACTGGATAAGGAAATATGATTTAAATAACATTAGCTATAAAATTCACTTTCAACACAAACATCGGAAATATTGCTGAAAACATTTAGTCATTATAAAAGAACATTCCTTCTTTTTAAACTCTTGTGGTTGGGGTTCATCTTGCCTAAATTTAGATGTCTACAGTCTGAGTGGGAATATATGAGGGAGGTGTCTAAGTTCCCATTATGGTCATTGGAAACATAATCAATTCAGTGAGTGGAATCAAGGGCTGAATAAATACCGAGATGATCAAGTATTAAAATCTGTTTTCAGATGAGCTGAAAATCTCTCCAGACAACCATACAACCGGGCCTCTACTCAGTGTAATGGGAGTGTAGGTATGCAGTCACACATAATCATCTAAATGCATATGTCCAAATTTAGATGAGAATAATGTGATCTGATAAGTTACCTATTCCCAGCAATTCATTAAATGATACAGAATTATTTTATTTACTTATCTATTTTTGTTACTAATAAGTGTACTAAATATTTCACAGGCATAAATACTGGTCATTGCTCTGAACAGTATCCAGTTTATAAAGACAAGGATTTAAAAGGGAATGATTTATGACAGAGAGAAAAAGAAGTTAATATATGATTTTCCCTGTGTCTGAGTATTTTATTTTTTATATTTAAGGTGATTTGTTCTTTTGGAGATTGGGTTGGTTTGTTGGTTTGTTTTTTTAAATAGAAAAAGAAGGATGAGAGAATGTGGGTAGATGAGAAAGTGGGTAAATCAAAAGAATTGGTAGAACGACTAATACTCTTTTTCCACCCTACTGTTACCAGAAAGGACCACTGGAGATGGATTATTTTCTGTATTATTTCACTATAGTAGTGTATTAATTCTGGAGCATGACTGAACCTTGAAGAATAAATATAACAAACTTCATTCAACTGAAATTTGTTGCCACCTGTGGGCTGTATGGTAGCAAAGTGTTTCCATTGAAAACATTTAACCATTCAGGGGGGAAAAGAAAAAAGATACTTGTTGAAGAAAACAAATAAGTTTTAGTTTGTGAAGGTGTCATTACGTACAAGTTCTCTGGAAATATTAGTTGAAGAAATACTATACAAAATTTGGATGAAATTTTTCACTTATTTCTATGATAGGTTTTTTGCATTCCTAGTATTTTTAATATATAATGTCATTATGGTATGAAAATAAGTAAAATATACAGTAAATTGCTAGTCATTTGCTTGAATAAGTATTTTTTTAATTAGGTGAATTAAGAGTCTAGAATTATTTAATGTCAAGATAAATATGCAATAAAAATCTAACCAAGAATTGAAATAGTTACTCATGACAAAGCTAGGTTTATCAATGTATCGTAACACAAATTGTTTTATGAATATTGATTCTCCCCTAATAGAGGCAAATTGCTACTGGGAGCAACTGGTTCTACTAAGCTTCCGAATTAGTCAATTCACAAGCTAAGTAACTTGGGAAGGTACATGGAAGGTTTCATCTTTCTGAAGACTCTATTATCTCTACTTGTATAAAGAGTTCATTAGAAAGAATTTTGCATTGAAATATGGTAACTTTTTAGCCTCCTTTAATGCAGTCACGCAAGTCTTTAACTACCATACATAAAACTGCTTAATTCTGCAGATATTAATAGATTCATATGTCATAAAGCCAGAAGAAACACTGTAATCGAGTCTCATATGTGGCATAATGCAGGCCATAGGACTTCAGTGAATTAAGTAGTACCTTGCATCTAAGTAAAAGTGATTGAAATAGAGTATATTAAAACAGAGCATACATTTTTTAGTACATTCTTGACTTTAAATAGTCATTATTACAGAATTCATGACAATTCTTCATAGGTTGTCTCAATAAATCTAGCTTTTGAAAACGTGAGACATGTTGATTCCATATTGTTTTACCCTTTAACTCAGAACGTCATATGAAACCTAATATAGAACAAAAGTATTTTATTTTATCATCTTTATCAATAATATTTGAAATCTCATAAAACCGATAGAGCAGATAGTAGGACAAGATGTGTTTACAGTACATCCACAGTAATTTGTATTAATTATATTAATGTAAATTTGTTCTTTGTAACTACAGTTAATGCAGATTACTGTGGATTTATGATATCAGTTCTTCTGACTGGAATAGATGAGTAACTGCCAGGGCAGAATTGCTTGAATCACACTGTTAAACCCTAAAAAGTATTAGCAGAGAATTAGTAGAGATTAGAGCATTTGTTTCTACTTTTGTAAAACCTTTGAAGGTTTCCAAGACCACACAACCTAAAAATGGTCTAGAAATTTTTTCTAATAGAGCTTCAGAAATTCTCAGGCATGTTTTACCTAGGCAAGTTAAAATACATCTTTTTTATCACTTTTCTCCTAAGCCAAGATACTGTGTATTCCATTGTTATTTTTGTTTTCTTTAATTTCTTTCTTTTTTTGGGGGGGAGGGAGGGGAATCTATATAATATATTGAACAAATTACAGAAAACATCATATTTTTATATTCAAATACTTTGAATGGATTGCATTCCATTCTTTCATTTTTGTAAGACTTCTTCTCTTAAGATACTTTTTGTGTATGTATGCACATTTACAAATGAGTGTGCGCATGCAAACCAATGTCCATGAGTAAGTCTATATGCAAGCTGTCATGTAAAATTTAAAAAAGTTTAGGGCATGTTTAGACCTCAAAAGTATGACTTTTTCAAGATTATTTTTGTAAGAAGAATCATTAACTATTAGTTTTGTAATTAATTCCTACTCATGTGTCTTAAACTGATATCCAAAATAGAGTTCATCAGCATTTTTTAATTTATTTTTTAAATTAGTATTATTTCTCTATGGGGGATGTTATTTATAATTTTTCCAGTTAAGTAATACTGTGAAAAGCATAGCTAAAGAGCTCCAATACACCAATTTTCTCTGAAATCTCTGAGGAAAACTCAGATTTTCTCCTCCGAGTCTAGTTTTCAAAACCATGTTTTGAAAGTCTTCACAAAGTTAATTTTAGATGTTTGGAAGTCTGGTAACCTAAAATGGCTTAACTGACCTTGGTTCAGATTCTGTTTATCATGTTTTTGAGAACATTGTTCCATTAGTGATTTAGAAATCAGCAGCATTATGATATCAAATGTTTCTAATTAGATCAAATTACTCAAATTGCTAGTTTGTTTGTTTGTTTCTGACAACAGTGATTAACTAGTATAATGATTGCTAGAACTGAATTTCATAGTGTCAGTATTCCATCTTAGCTTATAAGTAATTTTCTATCAATAGTATTATCAGGAAACATCTTTGTGTATATGTTACTCAAAGAAATCTCAATGAGTAACTTAAGACATTAAACTGTATGATCTAGATCTGTCTAAAACAGGCAATATCTATCAGATGATCCTTTTGATTTTGTTTCCCTTGAACAAATAGCTGCTGTCGAAGGTGAAAAAATGCTTTCCTTTTCTAATGGAATTTTGTTTCATTTCTCCCATTGTCATGGTTTTACAAGTGAGCAATTCACATTTTATTACAAAATAAGTTGAGGCAGGTGCCTAGAAGATGGGGAGAATGGCATACTCCATTTCCTTGTGGCATATATTACATTTTTAAGAGTGTATTTACTTGGGCTTCTGCTGGACTTAGTCAAACTTTAGCTGACAGATAAGTAATCATTGTATAAACTTTTTTTGCTGTACCGAAGTTTAACCTCTCTTCATTCAGGCTTCATGATTTCTGCATTTTTGCATATTTAGCTTGTTGTTAGCAACCAATATAGTAAAAACTATACTATAAATGAAAAAAGTGAAATAAAGAGCTAAATTTTCAGAGCGAAAAAACGACACTGATTTACATATTGTTTTAATACAGAATAAGACAACACGTAATAAAAAAGTTTAATTTGTTTCTTTGTTGCTATTTACTGTTACTGTTGCTTTATCAATAGCTATTATATTGTAGTCTTTTTGTTGCTGTATGACTGTATGTTTTAAATACCTTCTAACAACTCCAGCTTTTTCAAGTATAGCTTTATATTTTAAAAGGATAGCACACTTAGTTACACCAGTGAGCTAACTGTTGGTTGAAATATATTCAAGTAGAGGTAATATTAATATCTGTACAAAGTGGAATTAAGGGTATATTGTCCACATTTGCTTCATTGCATCCATAATATTGCTGGAAAATAGAGACTAATAAAGGCTCTTCTGAGTGGGTGCCAAAAAAGAAAATATAGGAGTTTCAAAAAATGAGTCCAAAGAGTCTGAGAGTCATGTCTATGAAGACTCTTTCTTTCATTTCTCTTTATTATTCTTTAGTCAGGACTATCATTTGTAAATCATGGGAGACCATTCTCAAAAATGCATGCCAGTGAATAAATTATTCCTAATTTGGTATAATCTCAGGAGACATTCAAGGCACCCACATGATATACACTACTTAGTAGCAACCTGAATGAGGGGTTTGAGTATTTGTGTGTGTGCTGCTGCTCTACCATTTTTGCTAATGTAATGTTTTAGTTTCCATATCTAAAATACTTTAGAAATTACTGGTTTTGTTTATTTTTCTCTTTGTTGCTCAATAATCCTTTTCTTTTCCAGGTTAACTCAAGGAAATCTGTAGAGAGCTATTTGCAAATTCTTTGCTTCAAAATGAAAATTTCTAGAAATATAGCCATTATGTACTTACACAGCCACCTGACATGCTATGTACTGTATCCACTCTATAATGATTTATGCTTATGTAAATTGGGATGTAGAATAGTTGATGTCTTTTATGATACATCACTTCATTACTTTTATCTTCTAGGTCAAATATAATTGAAGAAATATCTCAGGCTTGCTAAATTGACTTTGCACCACACAAGGTAACTACACAAAGAAATACTGTTAATTTAGAGACAATATTATGATATGAGAGGAATTCTAGTCTGTTCATATGTAAGAAGTCATGTTAGGGATAAACTACTTTGAAATAAGTAATACCCTACATCTTCCAAAACTTGGGAGGGAAACCATGTAGGGTAGTACCCTCTTCCCTCTTTTTGTGCTGTCAGTCTGTGGACATAATTTCTGTTACACTTTAATTTTTGTTACACTTTATGTTTAGTAAAAATCTCACTCTGGTAAGGTTACAACTCCTGGAGCAGTACTACAACCATTGTGAAAATTAAAGAATTGAAATATACATTTTCTATTTCTCTTTTTATCATCTATATTAAATATATATAGATGGCAGCCAGTTAATATTTGATAGAAGGGAAAAAGCCCTAAATGTTCAAACATATTATCCATATACCTGATTTCTCATTTCCTTTCTTTGAAGATATTTTCCTATAAAATATACAGTGAGTTTGACAAAGTCTTTCCCATTTTGTGCCTTTATTGTTTGGGGAGAATATTAGGTAATGTTTGCAGATGGGAAAGAATAGAGGATGAGAAAATATTCTACATTGAGAAAACATTGTAATTTCATGCAATATTTGGTGATGGAGAGAGAAACCAAAGATTGTCTAGCTCAGTGCATTCTAGATTTAGGAAAAGATCTTCAAAAAGAGAAATAAAAATAAACTTTTGTTTATATACATACAATGTTAATGTACCTGTGCTGCAGAAGAAAAAAAAAATTATTAGTATTCATATTTGGCATCCAAGATATGTTGAAATTACTAAAATATGTGATTTAATTAGCAGGAGAGAAGGAATTGTCACATAGTCATATTCAAACACCTTTAGATATCTATAAGAAACTGTAAGTTTAAGATATGAGGTCAGAAATTACAGACTATGACCTTGTGTATTTCGGTTTGGAGAATGTGCTTACTAATCAAGTAATGAGTAAACGGACCTCCTACAGGAAGATCAGATAATAGCCACTAAGATTTGCTGCATGCAGTGATCCCATTTTTTTTCTTCAAAGGTTTTTGTTCAAAGGTTGTGTTTCATGAAAAAATATTAGCAAGACTGCAAGAGGCCATTATTATATATATAGCACTAAGAATCTTGAATTATTTCAGAAAAGAATATTCAGAATTTAAAAGGGCATACTTTTATGGGAAGGTAACTGCAAGTATATGTTGACAAGGTAATACATTGTTTCATCATACAGCACTGTGTAATCTTTTCCATAGAAAGCATTGCACATAGTTACAAACCAAAATATTTTAAAAAGCTTAAATATCACTACTGACTGTGTATTGTAATATAAATAACAATTAGGAAAAAGCAGGAAAACATATAAGGTGTCATGTTAGTATTAACACTTCATAAATATTTGAGGATGGGACAGTAGAAGATGACTAGCTGTTTGGTAAAATAAAAAGTTCTGATTTCTTTGGTTGAAAATCCGTTTTCACTGGATGCCCATCAATTCTAGTGTCTTTTTTTTCTCAATAATTTAGAAATTATTCTTTCTTCTCTCCTTATTTATGTTCCTTTCTTATTTTTATCTTTTAAAATAACTTGTGTGGTTTTCTGTTATTTGATTATGTAGTTTTAGATTTCCAGTGGTTCCAACTCTCCCAGTTCCAACTCCCTCCATCATTCTGCTTAATGTGTCAGGCTGAAATTGCTCTAAGGGGTCAAGGCATGTATGCTGCCAGGACAGAGTACGATGGAGAGGTGTTAAGAAGTTTGGGTTGTTGTTCCCATTCTGAATATGTTATGTATATCTTAGTTGTCCTTGTAGTCATCCACATTAAATGATGGTGTAAAAGCAAGGATAGAAATGGACCTTTCTTTTTACTGAACAATTCACAATTTTGCCTACCAAGTTTAGCAGGCAAAAATCATGATTCAGATTAAATTCAAAATTTTATGGTGGGTAGGTCTGAAAGCCATGAGATTTCTTCACTTACACAAATTGTTGTTTTCTGGAACTATTGGTCAAGGACAAGGCCCTCTCACTGCTTCTGAATCAGTAGGAACAAGAACTATTTCATGTTTCTCAAGAGATTCATAAAGATAACTATACTATATTATCATGTTCTACATTATACCAATAGTTTAGTTACAGATTTGCAACAAACATTTGTTCTTTCTTTAACACCTTTAATCAATTTAATTTCTCAGTTCTGTTTTCTGTGCTGTACTTCCCTCCATATAGTCATTTCTCTCCAAATCTTTATTTCATTAATTTTTTTCTGTTCCTTACTTCAGCAGGTCTGCTGTGGATATGCACTGCACTGTGTATTTGACAACTTATCTGAAGATATGGCAGTATTGAAGTGTAGTATAGAAAGGATCGAGTTAAGTTTTAACTAGGTTACTCCATTTCTAACTGTAGCCTATACAGAGCATTTTCAGTTTAGTAGCAGCGGTAAATCATAGCGCCCCCCCCCCCCCCCCCCCCCCCCCGAAAAAAAAAAAAAAAAAAAAAAAAGTGTTTGGGGAAAGCATTGTACTTTGTATTTCAACAGCTATCCTGTGACCGGAACCCAAACAATTTTATTTAAAACTTAACAAAGTATCCCACGGTGCTACACTTAGAGACATCCTTTTATCTGAAATGTTGATGAACCTAAAAATTAATGTTATGAATTCTCTGGTTCTGCTTCAAGCAAGTTTGGGTTTTAGGCTGATGTCTCACATCTGTGCAAAGAAAATACTGTTTCACCACCTGCTACATCTCTGTAAGTAAGGGAAGAGATGTCTGGCTTTCTGTAGTAAGTAAAGATGCCAGAATTTCTGCACATTAACATAGCCTTTGTTCTTTTCTTCTCAAGCTCAACTTCTCGCTGTGCACATATAAATTTTATCTCCTCTTCTTTACTTAGCACTAGAATGCTCAGCCGTAGACTTCTGTGCAACAATGAATCAACTGGCTGTATACTCCATTCCCGTAACAGAAATAAGGGCACTGGGGATCATATGACACACAAAAAATTCCAGAGGCCTTCCAAGTGTCACTGTAGCTAAGTTTCTACATAGCTTTTGGACTCTACATTTAAAGTGAGTGGAAAAAGTTTGCTACTGATGTTGACTCTTCCACATTAGAGGAAAGTACTATGTATGTTTAACATAATTCTAATAATAGAAAAGCTTATTTCTTCTTTCTGTTACTGGAAATCTTGTTTCCGCTCTTTCATTTGTGTGGCAGTTATAAAGCATATTTTATGTTTATCTTTAGTTACTTTCAGAGGAAAGAGGGGAGCTATTTGTTCTGTTTCAGGTTTTGAATTTTGAATGTTCAAGAAAACAAGGAACCATGAGCAGAATAATTTACTTTATTCCTATTTACAAAATCCCAGCTTCCTTTTTCAGAATTTATTTTATTACTCTTCCCTGTGACTAAGTGTTCATTATTAAAAAATAATGTTTAAAATTGCTAAACCTAATTACAGAAATGTTCTGCAAGTATGCTTTAAACATCAAATAACTTTCTAATGATATTCTGATATTCTTATATTGGTTATTCTTTTGGTTTTACATTACATAAGTCAAGACAAACACGATAGTGCTACTTCAGATAGTGTAAAAAAAGATGTCCCAAAATTCATAGTGACGGTTTACTGAAAACTCCTCTGTGCGTCCTTTTGTATGAACATGCAATGTCCACCCACTTTTCAACATGGCCAGCAAGACCATGGTATTGTTAAAGATGGATATGTTCTCCATATATAAAACAATTATATATTAACAGTATAAATTAAATATAATACTACAAATTATACATATATATGTATTTATGTAGTTCTAGTTCTGTTGTTTCTATCTGCTAGTTAGATATAAGGTCTGAAGGTTATTAAGACAGTAAGACCTGATCAGGTTGTCCCACTACCCTGACCAAATATAGTAGCACACTTTCATCTTCCTCTAGTCTCTGGTTTTTCAGTTTCCATTACCAGTCAAAGTTTACTTAAAAAAACTGACTAGAGCTGGCAACTTTTTCTTGCTGTAGTATTATCTTTAGGTTTACTCTTGATCTAGTCTCATCATTTTCTCTTTGTGCAAAATGGTAATGATCTGAAAGATGGAAGAAGTATAAAATTTGCCTCTTTCCACACATCTGCAAGTATGAAATGAGACTTTGAACTGGGTCTGGGTAGAGTGGAGTTAGCTTTCTCTGTAGGAGCCCATATGGTGCTGTGCTTTGCATTTGTGTCTAAAGGTGTTGATAACACACCAATCCTTTATCTATTACTGAGCAGTGCTTGCATAGCATCAAGGCTTTCTCTCTCCACCTCATGCCCCATCAAAATAAGTAGGCTAGGGGTGGGCAAGAGGTTGGGAGGGGATATAGTTGAGACAGCTGACCCAAACTGACCAAAGGGATGTTCTATACTGTATGCTGTCATCCTCAGCAATAAAAAGCTCAGAGAAAGGAGTAGGAAGAGGGGAAGTTCATGGTTGTGGTCTTTGTCTTCCCAAGCCACTGGTACGCATGCTGAGTCCTGCTTCCCAGGGAGTAGCTGGACATCTGCCTTCTGATGGGAAGCACTGAAATAATTTCTTTTTCTGCTTTGGTTTCTTGAGCAGCTTTTTCTTTCCTTATTAAACTGTCATTATCTCCATCCACGAGCCTTCTTGCTTTCCTTTTATTTTGTCCCCATCCTGCAGAAGATGGGCGTGAGCAAGAAGCAAGGGTGGGTGCTAGCTGGGATCAACCCACCACAGACTTTAAATGGGCAGACAGTGAGATTGCATATATATATATACATACACACACACACATACATATATATATAAAAATGGATTGGTGTTGAGTTCTGTTTATTAAACACAGTTTTTGCAATGGGTTGCCATTGGTATAGAGTAAAGCAAATCATATCACAAATTAAAATGCATAGAAAAGAGAACACTTTTTTTCCATCTGGGAAAAAAAAAAACAAAACAATAAAAATATTTACAGACCTCGCTTCTCTGCATGAAAAATCCATGACCTGAAAAGGGCACTTTTTTACACTGTGGTTATGAGGCTTAGATCATCATCTTTTAAGTAGCTAAAGAATATCCCACATCTATCGGAAATAGAAATCCAATGGAAGTTTCCTATGGTAGATATCTTACAACCAGAGGTAAGAGATTAACAAATTAAACAAATCAGAATAGACTCAAAAGGCCAGACTACATACTCTCTAACTATCAGTAAAACTCTGAAAGCATATGTATATCTTAAAATATTTATGCACATATACATGCATTTACTATACTACCAAAAATGTTTCTATTGCATTTGTTCTTTTGGCTTAATAAAATGGAAATTTGGAAGAGAGGTGAAACCTGTATGACATATCTGTCAAAATATTCATTACAAACAAAACTCTTTACATTTTTTAAACAACAGATGTTATTTTATGCACATGTTTTGATGTCAGCATGATTATCTCTGTCATTCTTGGTTTGTAAGTACTATTCTTTCTTAATTTGACAGCATTCATTCTCCTTCTCTAACTTTTAATGTGTATTTCTTCAGAAAAGCTAGCATTCTGTTGTCAAATATATTTTTACTCTAGTAAGTACAGCATCACTAACCTTTTCTAGATTGTCTGCAATGTCCCTTTTTTGACATGATTAACACTATGCAATTTATCGATCATCTTTTATTTCATTGTAGCATTTAAGTACTGTGTGATAACTAAAGCGCTGTTTATGCTGTAAATGCCATTTTTCTCCCACACGTTTATTCCTGATGCGTACTTTTTAGGGTTGTTTTTTTTTTTGCCCCCCACTCCAACCTCTTCATTGTTTTTTGGAATTAAGAAGTCATTAACAAAGGAAGTGAGAGAAATAAAGATGAAAAATATTAAATTTGATCTGAGTAAGATCCATAAGATGTCCCCTATGTATGACTTGCTTAACTGAAAAGCTAGCATGGAAAATATCTCTGATATTTTACCAGTGGATTAGTTTGGGACATTACACCTTAAAGTTGTACCATGCTGAAAATTACAAAGTTGGACTGAATAGGTGTTTTTCAAAGGAAATTTAGCTCAGGCAAACTCATTTTTGAGCTTTATTTGACAAAGTAGCTCAGCACAGCTTAGAGCAGTATGAGAGCAGTTCTGAAATGGCACCTGCCTACTTATCCATTTGTAATATTGACAGAACATGGATTTGTAGTATGCAGAGTTGACAATTTCCAACCGGATGTTGAAGCACTGATCTACATGACAGGAATTGTGATCATTAGTTGCCATGCTTGAAAAGGATGTGGACAGATTCAATGTGGTTAGGTGCAATCAGTCCTGAAAATAATGCATAAATGGAAGAGACACTTTTTCATTATTGCCTACTTTGGGGGAAACAGTGGGTGCAGTACTGTCAGAGTTCAGACTGATAGATATTGATACAAATCATTTTTATATGATCTGCCTATTTATTAGAATTGCTTTTCTGCTCTCTATATGGAAGTCCATGATGCATTACATTCTGAACTTCCCAATGTTCAGATTGCTGTTCTCATTGCAAGAAATAATGAAATGGATTCATTACTTTATTCTTAAAATATTCTGATTTATTTTAGGATATAATCTTTTCAGTGATTTCATATACCTTTTTGTTGTCCAGTTCATTTATTTTACTGTAGAAGGGAACACATTATACATATTTTGAAGACAAAAAAATTCAATTAACATTTTAAGAGTATGCAAGTACACAAACAGAAACAGGGAAAAAGACCTCAGAAGATACAAAGTCCAAAGGTGTTTTCATCATTAACAGAACTCAGGATTGTTAATGTCATGACAAACACAGAGGAATTGTGACTACAAGAAATTTTTTCTTGGATAAGCATCTATGAAGTGGAAGCATTTCTTGGTGCAGTTTTAGATTTTCTTTCAAAATTATGTTTTGCAGAACAAGGTTCTCTCACTTTGAATCCAGAAGTGCAAAGCTGAATCAAATAAGAATTTATTTGAAGATCAAATTTTGCATATATAGGGGGTTCTCCTTTATGTATTTATCTTTTGAATTCAGCAGATGAAACTGGAAAAACCTGAGTGCTGAAAGAAGCTACTTTGACTTCTCTGGACACAAAGATATTAAAAGGAAATTAACACTACTACAGTGATACAAACAATCTGATTAATAATGATTTATTAGTCTAGGGCTGTAGTGTTACTTCTGGGCTTCAGGCCAGTATCTCTTTAGAGAGTTATACTTGTGGAGGACAAGAAGAAAATATATCCTTCACTGCCAATTTTTTAAAAAAAAATCAAACTATTTTTAAGGTGAATATAGGATTAGAACACTGAAAGTAGCAGCAGGAGGACAAAACACTGGTAATATATACAAACACAAATGTATCATTAACATAAACCTGAGAACATCATACCTCTTCAGTATTTTCAGCTGGGTTTGGGTATTTGTGCTCATAAGAACATTGCTTTCACCTTTACAATATTATTTTTGAGAGAGAGAATTGTATATGATTTTCTTCCAATTTCTTCCTATGCCTTATTTCAAATGTACAGTATTTGGATCATTACCCCTTATCTCTCATGCTATTCTAATAAATACAGCTTCTGCCATTTCATCTTAGATCTGTAGGGACTTCACTTTTTGTCTTTTTTGTTGTTTGCTTAGAGTATGTTCTGTGACAGGTAAGGTGTTCTTCTCTGTACTAGCTTCATGAAATAAATACCTGCTTATGCACACTTCCTCAAAATAAAAATTGCAATTGTTCAAGGTTTTTTTTCAGTATGTTTTGAACTAATTATTTTTGATGATCTGCTGTTTTCCTAGCGTGTGGTAATTCTCTGTTTGCTGTTGGAATCCACAAGCTCTGTATTTTCAACTTGAAGCAGACAGCCAGAGCTCATATATTCACGTACTGTGGTACAATAGTGAATAGCGATACCAGCTCAGATTTCCACGGCCAATACAGATTTGTTGATGCAGTGCAGGCCTGGACTAATGAGACTTGATTCTCAGCCAGTTGTAGCTAGGTGAAGGACTGTACAAATGTAGTTGTACTCTTTCTAAATTGTTGCACATTGTTTATGGGCTTATATTAAAGTTTATAAAAGTTTATACTAAAAGAATATTTCTTGGGCAGTTAATGTTGGCCTGTGTAGCACTAGCTAGCCTCTGTGTTGTATAGGTAACAGTCATGGGGCAAGTATTTTTCATGATCCACTTTACCTCTGATAGACTCCTACTTCAGACATACCGGGAAGAGATCAGCAACAGCTACTAATGTTGTGCTGTTCTTCTCTACCATGCAACACACTAGGCAGCCTCAGAAGTAAAGCAGAAGAAATGTAGTGTCAGAAGATTGACTAGACCAATAAAATGCAGATCCTTTACTTCAGTTGTGTATACTCACCCTCATATTACTGACATGGCAATAAAAGTCCTTTAATTGGGTGACTAAGAACACCATTCACATTTGATGGGAATAATACAGTAATGAGGTCAATTTAAGAATATTTTCTTTCTATAGAATATTTCTTTATTTTATGACTTATGCCAGGAAAGCTGCTATTTGCTTGATACAGTGTTAATGTATAATGAAAAACCAAACAGCCATATTCAAGGCTGAGAATGAGTTAAAACAATATAAGTAAAGTCAAAATGACAGACAATAATGACACTGATCCAGGGAACATAATATTTCTGGTAGTTTATTTGAAAGAAACATTGGTTCTACCTTTGAACATTTTCCAAAGCTGCAATGGCAAGAGGTCATATTTCTCAAACATCCAGCTTCATAAAGAACAAGGATAATGTTCCTGGCTAGCCTAAGTCACAATGATATCTACTCCACATGATATTACTTTTATCACCAAGGTCAGCACTGAGCAACTTCCTGAGGTAAAAATGATTTTGGCATCATTTAAAACAAACTGCTCATTAACAGCTTTCTTTAGAGGGAGAACATGGATAACAACACTGAACTTGTTCAGGTTTTCCAATAAGAGAGCCTTCCAGCCTTCAAGAGCTTGCAGACCTGTTTAGACAAATAATATTTCTCTCAACTGAAGTCTTCCTCTCTATGTAAGCTTTGTAAGATCCATCCAGGGTTGAAGGAGGAAGCATTCATCAGAACTTGAGGCATGTAGAATTAAATAAGGAATGATGAATACATCTAGGAAGTTCCAAAAATCATGGATATGCATAGGAAAGTTATGTCTACCATCCATATTGTATGTGCAGAATCTGTTTGTTAAAATAACATGGAAAAAATATTTGATAACATGGAAATGAAAACAGTTATTGAAGCTAGTAACTTTTAATGTCTTTTTATCTCCTTTACACCTCTCACAGCTTTCTTTATCTTATTGACTGCTCTACTTCCTTTGCAAACTCTCTAAAATTTTTATAGGACTTCTCTCATGGCCTTTCCATATACCCAACCACCTCGCTTTGTCTCCTTCAACAGGTACTTATTCCAGTGCACTCCGTTCTGGAAAGTGTCATAGAATCATAAAACAATTTAGGTTCAATGGGACCTCTAGAAGTCATGCAGTCCAACCTCCTGCTCAAAGAGGTTCAATGAGAGTAGGTTGCTAAAAACTGTATCTAGATGAATTTTGAATAAATATCTCCAAAGATATCTCCAAGAAACAGGGGCAACCTGTTCCTGCAACTGACCAAATTCATGATAAAGAAAAAAAAAAAATCCCTTAAATGCATTCCAGACTTCCTATGATATAAATTGTATCTGTTTTCTATTGTCCTATCATTATGCACACTAAAGAAGAGCTTTTGGCTCCATCGTCTCCATACCTCCCAAGTAGGAAAAGAGTATCCGGGTCAATCCCTGGTAAGATTTCTGCTCTTAAGACTTGAAAAATGCCAGTTCTCTCAATCTATCCTCTTCTGTCATGTACACCTAATTATCTTGGTGGCCTTACACTAGACTTTCTCTGATATGTCAATGTCTTTCTTTTACTGGAGAACTCAATACTGGACACAGTACTCTAGATTTGGTTCCACAAGTGTTGAAAGGGGGAGGGGGGGAGGGAGGGGAAGTACTACTTCCCTTTATCTGCTGGCAGCGATCTTGTTAATCCAGCCCAGAATGTTGTTGGTCTTTGCTGTAAGGGCACACTTCTGATTAACATTCAACTTCTTGTCACCAGGACCCCAAAAGTCTTTTCTCCAAAGCTGCTTTTTATCCTGTACTAGATTATTCCTGCCCAGGTTCAGGATTTTGCACTTACTTTGCTGAACTTCATGAGGTTCCTGTCAGCCTATTTCTCCAGGCTGTCAAAGTCCTCCTGAATAGCAGCCCTACTCTCCCAGCAGAACGATTAGTACAGAATCTGTACTAGGAGGTTCAGATGTAGAAAAAGGAATTTTTCTACAGTTCATACTTAATAGTTTCTCTGTTAATTTTACAAAGGTCTGGTACTGTTTGTTCATTTTTATCACCCCCTTGACCATAAAAGGGGATCAGTAAACAGAGATGCTTATGTCTCTTCTGACTTGAGATAGGTTCTTTAAAATGTAGCACAGCTGCATAGTCTTGGCTCAGTTTTACTGAAAAAAAATTTGTCGGTATAGCATAAGAAAATAGACAAGCTAAAACTATGTAAGATAAAAAAGGTAAAAAAAAGACAATAGTGTAATTATTGAGACAGCAGTCAATAGCAGCTCAAGGACTCAGACTAATACTTACCTGAAGGAGTATAAAACATTAAAAATCCCCTCAAAGAACTGGATGGTGGCGATTAATGTATTCCTAGCAGCAATGGAGGTTGACCTTTCACCACCTGGCATATGACCACCTGGTCACAGAGATTCATTGGTTGTCTCATTGGGCTTTGTGAGCAAATAAATGCTTGGTCTAGAAGGTATTAGTTCCAGACACTTGTCCTTTGATCATTAACCAATAAACAATTTTGCTGTGCTTTTAAGTTGTCTTTATCTTACTTGCAGAGTCACTGTGTCTGTCGAAGGATATCCAAGGAATAGAGACCCAGAGAGGGAGGATTACAAACAGGCATTACAAGAAGATTGTTGCAGACCACGTAAATGTTCAGTTTCAAGGTCTTTATGTGCTTTACAGAGATAACAAAGATGAGAACATATGCTACATGACTGCCTATTCCTACACCAAGGAGTTTCCCTAAGAATGTAGTTTCAATCTCCTTCTCAGCTTGGTTTCCTTTTCTCCAGCAAGTGTGTATTACAGTTGGGAACACCATCCAATGCCTTGCCTGATGCGTGTCAAGGACAGAGTGCAGCTCTCACCTTCCTGGAAACTGAGAAGGCAGATAAAAGGTATAAATCCATCTCCTGCAGCTCTAAATGTTTTCATTTTGACTGGATGAAAAAAAACCAAATAAATAAACGATGGAATAGGCTCCCACTCACTAAGGATATCTTTGGTCTTCAACAAATCATTCTTCATCATCCTCAGTCTTCTGTTGCAAATAGGAGCAATTTTGTGATCTTCTTTATTCCTCTTCTTTGGGGACACAAGAACAAGGAGAGAGTAGTCTTCTCATCTCTAACAAACTGTTTCCTCTACAAGCCAGAAAATTACCTTAACTGTTCTCCTTCTGGTCCACTTCCTTTTGTAGTTAGTACTTGGAAGAGCACAGAACTGATTTTAAGCACTGTAAAGAAAAATTTGAACCACATTATTCATATAAATTATTTTGTCTCTTGATTTATGTAATATGTGTGCCTGAAGTGGATGATTTGTTTCATTGAGATCACTATAAGAAAAAAACCCAAACAATGTTAAAATTAAACATTAATAATTCATACATTTTTAGACATTTGTTTCAGTTAAATAAAATAGAAATGTAGCCACATAAAAATCCATACAGTTTTAAGCTGATTAGATCAATAAAGTATGATCTCATGAAGGATTTCATTATTATTCTTCCTTTCTATGCTAACTGACTTCAGAAAAGCAGTTTCTGTGTCTATTTTGTGCTGAATACTGAAAAACTGTTAAGTGGATTTATTATAAGATCATTCAAAACATTCTATTAGTTCAAATTAACTTATTTGTTAATATTTAGTATTATAGATAATTATAAAAATTTAAAAAAAAAACAAAACAACCTAAAAATTCTCTCCAGATGGTTTAACTTGGATAAAATATCAGCATCAGCCTTCATAGTGGAATGAAATGTTTCAACTCCTTTTTCAAAATCTGCTGATTTCATTAAAAAGTGTTTCTAGAACCTACAGCTGCAGAGGTGAATCTGGAGAAACTGATGTCACAATATCCATCTCAGTCTATAAAGACCTTGAAAAAGTAGTTGTGAGGAAACCAATATTTAAAGAAAGTGTTATATATGTGCTAACTTTTTCAATGATGATGAAATATGACAAGTGTCTTTTAATGGGGGTTGGCTTAAAAGCAAGACAAAGGAAACAAGTCTGAAATCATAAAAAGAAAAGGGAACTTAAAAACCCCCACATGTAATTACAGTCTGAACATCACCATCTATTGCCAGTGGCATCTTATTTTGCAGGATCATTCAACAGCCTCTAAAATGTTGCACTAGGAAGAATTTCATCTTTAGGCACAGCTTGGGAGAACTTCAATATAAATCTAACAAGACACACCTATCTATGTCATCTTAATAAAGCTTGTATCAGTGCCTCTAAATAATCTATATACAACCAGAATGAAAGATTAAAGTATGTGTTCATTAAATTTAACTTCATTATGAAGTTTGCAAAATCTGGAGCAAGACTAGCTACAGAGAAGGAACTAGTATATAGTTAAATTCCATATATTCACATTGTCTTCTGATCAAAGCAAAATATAATCAGACAATTTGAATATGTAGTACCATATCCACACAATGATGTAGATTTTTACAACTGAAAAATAGAAACTGTGCTTATTGAAAATTATCTTACAATGGTATTCCATATATTTTTGTTCTGATACTAAAAAACCCTACAAATTCACTATGAGTAAGTGCCATTTTCTTCCAACTGTATCAAGAGTGAGGAAGGTGAAGGAAGAACTGGCAAAGCTACATCCTGGTTTTAAAAAAATGCCATCTGATTTGAATTAAAACTGTCCTAGAACTGTAACCACTGTAGAATTGAAGTCACAACCAATTTTCACATAGTTAATAAAAGCTGCTCACAAATTGAAGTTGGGGATAAAAAAAAAAATAATTATTTTTGATGCAGCTTTAGTTGGAAGGCAGATTTATTTATTAATGGTATCTCTTGTAGCTTTCTTTCCCTCTCATGAGGTGTGGAGGGTGCAATTTCAGTGACTTTGCTGTAATTCTTCTATAACTCTTCCACAGATGCTTTAATGTCAATCAATCCTGTCTCTCTGTAGTAGCTGACTGTCCCCCTAGCACTGCAATTCTATTCATTGAATTCATATTGAATTCTATTGCTGTATTAAAAGGACAGTTGGCTAGCATGGGAAAGGCAGTGTTGATTGACTAGGCTTCTGTGCAAGAATTACAGTAGAATTAGAGTACAGATGCAGAAATTGCAGCCTGCTGCTCCATGGAGGAGTTTGAATGGAAATGGTGCTGGGAGAAAGGAATTACACCTATCAGAGACATTGCTAATAGTAGGAAAGTCTCCCTTAAATTAATAATCATTAAAAACAATTTGGGAAAAAATTGTGAAACCTAAACTTCATTTTGAAGTACAGTGGTTTTGAAAAAGAATACAAAATCATTAAAAGATACATTCTTTTTTAAACTACTGTTTGAAAAACTGTTTTTCTAGGGATTGTAGTAATGTTATACTGTTCTGACAGCAGTACTACTCTATAGCTTTGCTCACCTAAATATCAGGGATATATTAAAAGCTAAATAGCAGGTTTAGTGAGGAGAAACAGTTAAACTGTATTCATTAAAACATAGTTTAGCATTTCCATCCTGATTCTTCATTGCAATGACAATTTAAAAAAACACACATATGTAATTTCCTTAAACTGGTATTGCTGAATTTAAGTACAGAATAATTAGATATTTTAGACCAAACACAGATATTATTCACATCCACAGACCAAAATCACTTACTTCAAAACCAGACAAATCTTGATTTTTTTTTTTTTTTTTCCTAATGGCTTTTGGTAGTGATTTAGCAGAATTTTAATGCTTCTGAGTTAATAAATTTGTGTTATCATAGTTATATTTTAAGATATTAGGATCATTACTGCATATGGGGGCATAGTATAATAATTCAAAAACCTCACTGGCTATCATCTTGCTTTAATTTGCTGTGTGATGAAATTCACAAAGATATTGCCTATGCTATGAGAAATACATTTAGTAAAAGATTTATCTTATCCATCTATATCAGTATCTTCAAACTATTTTTGCAGTGTCATAACTTTCAGCTGCTTGCATTTCATTTTGTGATACACTAGTGATCATATATGATATTATATAAAACATATATTAACTCAGTAGATTCTTTTACCCAAAACTTCCAAACTAGAACACTTGTTTCCACAACTTGTAGCTTATTATTATTGTTACTGTTTTTGCCTCTTTGATCCCAATTCTATTATTGTAACTATTTAATTTTTGTTCTCTTTGTCAGTTTTAGACAGTTTTACTCCCTGAAATAAATAAGATGTACTATGCATTCAGATCAATATGTGATAAAATTTAGCAGGATTTATTTTTGATACAAAGTACCTGCCCAGAACAGACTATATATACAGTTTTTACAAGAGGAGTAGTACAGTCTTTGATTAACTGTTCCCCAAACCGGTAGTACTAGTAGCAGTTCTGTAGTATCTTGTCTTACACTTTTTTAGTATGGATATGGATAACGTTACTCAAATGAGCCTTTGGAATATCTAGAAACATTTGATATCCCTTGTCATAGTTATTCTATGCACAGTTATGTGACTGCCACATAGTTATGACTGGATAGACTCATGTTCTGCTTCTGGCAAGGAACAAAAATCTCAAGATCCTGAAATGCGTATGTTTTTGACATGAAGACATGAAGACAAAGAGGATCCAGCGCTTGTTTGTTCTGGTGCTTATTTGCCCTCACTGCTAAATTATTAACTCCTCCACTCTGGAAATTTCATTGGCATTATTCGTCCTATACATATCACTTGTGTCTGGTTGTTTGAACAAGATAGATCACCAGGTGACACTATGTAACACACTATTTGCCTTGTCTGCACTTAGCGTTATGCTTCACTCTGCAGACCTTCAGGACTTCAGAGCTGACAGAGATGGTGCCAATACAAATGGTGAGCTAAATAGTTTCCATGCTTACATTTCAGGTACACTTCAGGCACATGAGAAGGCTCACATCAGCTCTTTGATGAGGTAGTAGATCTGCAGCATATGGCTGCAGACTGGAAGAACCACAGATGTTGTGGCTTTCCAAATGATGGCAGTTCTGCTTATGCTTCCTCCTCTTTCTTTTCTCCTCCACATTGCCTTACCCCAACAGACCTCAGCTTCGTGCCTCTTCACTGCTACCTCTGTTGTTCTGATACAGCTGTGGACTTGAAATGGGATACTACACCACCTAATGGGAAGGGCCCAACCATAGAAAGAAGGTTATATTTTTAACCCAATGGGTTTTTCTAACAAGTTTATCACATGACCACAGAAGGACCTGGACTGACAGAGTGCAGGGTGTAGTGCAGGGGCCGGATCAGCCAGCTAAAGGCAACTTAAACTAACATATCTTTTAAAAAATTGTTTTTGCTTTCTAGCAACCTATTGCCAGCATGTTGGACTGAGATAGAAAGAAGTTGTCATGGTCTTCTTGGGAAACACGAGGTCCCGGAACCACAGGAGGGAAGTAGGAAACAGAGTATTTCCTGGGAAGTGACACTTTTACCACAACTGGCTTCTACATTATCCAATAATTCTCCTAGTAGAATTGTCAACACATCACAAATCACATGCTACTATATATACTTTCTTGATGGAAGTCTAGTAATAAAGGTCTAGTATGTATCTCAAATAAAATTCTGGCAGAATTATATCTACTGTTTCTTATTTATTAAATTCATTACTTGTTCAGTTCTAGCTATTAGTATGTGGTTTCTTCAAACTGTTAGTGTCTTATAAAGTATCTGGAAGCTTCTTACATAAATATTAACTAACAGGGATATCAGCATGGCATCGAGAATTACTCTCTGCCACAAAAATTTCATGGAAGGGGAACAATTATTATCAATCCACTTAAGATTTCTCTAGAAGAGAACAAAGCCAGAGAAAAGCATTTATCTTTATCAAATTTTAAAACCAAACGTAGGAACTGCTCTGACAATGAAATTAAGTTTGTTCTATAAATATTGACTGGCATTACTGATAGTTTTGACTGGCATTACTGATAGTTTATTATTTGCTTCTTTATTGACTGAGTCCTGGATTGGGTTGTGCTTGTTTTGTTTTTCTTTTTTTCTTTTCTCCAAGACTGTTGTCAGACTACATTTACAGTTTTGTGGAAGAGTGGAGTACTCAGGCTGCTGAAGTTAATTTCCTTGGCCTGCTTTTCCAAGGTTAGGTATAAATTATATGCAGTCTTGCAGTAATAAAAACAAAGAAAAAGATAAAAAGAAAAATAAATAAAATCATAACATAGGTATTCAAAATCCTTTAATATTATTCAATAATTATTTTATTTTTATGGCATAGAGACTGACTCTGGTTCTTTTCAGAATTTCAAACAGAAGTAATTGTTGAACAGATTTCATCATCTCTGTCTTCTAATAAACCTATACCACTAGTAAGACAATAAGATCTTGTTCTTTGTTAGGGTTTTTGTTTTTCCACACACACACACCCCGAAGCTAGGCCTTAGTTTTGTTCATCCTGGCACCCAAGACTTTAGTGTATTTTCTTCAGTTTCTTGTATCAGTTCTGTGCTCTTAATAATTTCCTGGTTTTACTGTTTGCTTAGTATTTTCCCATTGTATTTCTAATTTCTACCTTAACTTTGATACAACTGAACTTTAATTAAATTTGTCCTGTTTCTTGAGAGAGGGCATTTTCTCATCTGTGGGCCTTGCCTGAACTGGATAGCAGTTCTTTTCTCTCAAAGATATCTCAAAGCACAGGTGTAAGAAATTCTTGCTTTTTCATTTGGTTTCTGGGGGAAAGTTATGTTAGTTATTGTTCTGTTACTTGAACTCTTTAACACATAAGGAAAGTCATTCAGAAATCTAATGAGAAAGCATATGACATGCTTTTGGTATGCATTCTCACCTTTATTGGAAGGATTTATTTGTATGCAAGTTACACTGCCTTTGCCAGTTGAGCAAAGGTAAAGCTGTGTAAGCTCTCTAGTGTGGGTGCAACTATAACATATCAAAATAACATGTACTTGCACAGGTTAGGCTTTATCTGTTCACAAGAAGTTTCACAGTGCAGCTTGCTTCCATTTTGACTATACAGGCACAGCGAAAAGGAAAAGTCATCAACTTGCTTTGCTTTAAACTGAGTCACATCTGAGATGTACAATATAATACTGCCCTTTATCAGAATTAAGTAGGAAGGTCTTTTATGTTGTCAGGTTTATGCACTGAATGCTGTATTTCTTCAATGCATAGAGTTGGATCTGTACCACGTTTTAGGATGTGTAGTCCAACATTAATGAAGTTCTGCAACAGACTACTAAAGCAAATAATTTATAGTATATTATGACATTTGATCATTTCTTTACTATCTGAAAATAAAAACAATCAGTGGGATAATACAAAAAAGTCATAACAGCATAATAATAGTGCGATGTTGCAATAGTTTCCACAAAAGAATGTGAATATGTTATACAAGCATATGGCAGAATTTGTGTGACTGTTTTAATAAGTAATGACCTTTTACATGCTTCACAGATACCTGCACAAAACCTGTGTGTGCGTTTCACTAGTCTAGACAAAGTTTTAATGGCTTGAGCTAACATGAGATGTAGATTGGGATATGGACAGGAGCTATCTGGTTTACACATGTTCTAAAGAAAAATAAAGCAAGCATAGCAGTTTGGAGGAAGTTATTAAGGCTGAAAATACAACTAACTCCTCTGAGATTTATTAGAAGTTCCTTACTTAGAATTCCAAGTTAGCTTAGTTTTGGAAATCTAACTGTTACTGGTTGATCATTTCACAGTGATGATCAGGAGTGCTTTCTTTTCTCCTACCTACTTAGAAAGTTGCAAACTTTTCTTCCAGATATGGATATTATAGTTATCCATAGCTTTATTAACTCTTAATTGGAATTCTGAGAGGTGTGTCTGTAAAAATGTTCTTATTGAGTCCATTCAGAGACTGAAGCTGGAGTTACATGTGTTGTTCTTGTGACATCTGTAACAGGTTAAAATGCTATGTGCTTATCCCACTTATCTCTCGTTTGTTGGTTTTCTTTCCCTCCCTTCAGAACTTACCACTTTGACAGCCCTCCTTCTAATCAAGTTCTGTCAAAATGAGGAAAACCTCATTATTATTAAATATGTAAGACTATTTGCATTGTCTAGACAGAATCTTTGTAGAGAGCCGTGATACATGGATGTTTGCCAGCCATGCAGAGGAGGTCAAATTAGGAAGCAGTGAACCTCCATATGAGACTTTGGAAAGATAACCTCCTTGCAGAGCTCCACTGCAGCCAGAGCAGTTTGCTTGACCAAGGTGATGTGGTCTATAGCAACCTTCAGTATTTTGGGTTCTGCACCGACTAAGTCTTCTTTTCCACATGCTGCTTAATATGTGTATTTTGACTTTAAAATATTAATTGAGCTACACCTTTCCTTACCTGAAATGTTTCCTTACTTTTTCACAAAGGAAATGGGAATAACTTTATCTGCGTTTTTTGTATTTTAAGAATCTAGAAGTAAATGTGTTCTGCAGCACTTTATGATGATTTATTTGTTAATACACCATCAGAAAGCATCCTCTGATATGCAGCTTGAACTTTTCCATTCTTAGTTTAATCCTATTACTGCTGTTTAAATCCCTGTTTGTCACCCTGAGTGATTCTTCTCCTGCCTTGGATTTATGCTCCCAAGATACTCAGACTGTTACCAATTCTTGCCAATTCAGGAAAGAGTAAGCTATGGTACGTTATACATATTTTGTAATTTTAATTCTATATTCTTCTATCTGCCCTACAGTTTTGTGATCGTTTGTGTTTTTCAAAACATCTTTAGTTTGTGGGTAGGGGTTTGATAGTAGAAAGCTGCCAAACAGCATGCATTTCAGCTCTGCTTCTTGAGCCAATGAAATAGCTGGTTTTATACCCGGTGCAAAGGGAAGAGCTATTAGGTTATCTTATAATGTGTATCTTTTCTTTAAAAACAACCAAAACTAATGGTGCCTTTGTTATTTGTGTCTGTAATGTTAATTAAGTTCTATTACAAGTACTTGTCCAATTCACTGTTTGCTGT